>NW_018403466.1:1107-1191 GCF_002113885.1 Mizuhopecten yessoensis | reverse complement strand
ACTATGTGAGGTATTTGGTGAGTGACTTGGTGAGGTATTTGATGAATGACTTTGTGAGTTACTGGATAGTGACTTGGTGAGGTG
>NW_018403466.1:0-102 GCF_002113885.1 Mizuhopecten yessoensis | reverse complement strand
GTTACTTGATAGTGAATTGGTGAGTTATTTGTTGAGTGACTTGGTCAGTTACTGGAAAGTGACTTGGTGAGGTAATTGGTGAGTGACTTTGTGAGTTACTGG
>NW_018403465.1:2812-3344 GCF_002113885.1 Mizuhopecten yessoensis | reverse complement strand
CAGCTGTAGGGAATTTCCCTTTAGCTCAGCGGTAGAGCATCGGACAGGAGAGCCAATTAAGGGTCGCGGGTTAGAGCCCCACCGACGGCACTATCTTTATCACTATCACTCGTCCCACTACAACGCATTATTCAAATTAAAATAATACATTGTTTACATTTACATCAACACATCGTTAACATAAACACAATGTTTACATTAACATAACCACAATGTTTACTTTAACATAAACACAATATTTACATTAACATCAACACATTGTTTACACTAACATCAACACATTGTTAACACAAACATCAACACATTGTTTACACAAACATCAACACATTATTTACACAAACATTAACACATGGTTTACACAAACATCAACACATTGTTTACACTAACATCAACACATTGTTTACACAANAACACATGGTTTACACAAACATCAACACATTGTTTACACTAACATCAACACATTGTTTACACAAACATCAACACATTGTTTACACTAACATCAACACTTTGTTTACACAAACATTAACACATG
>NW_018403465.1:0-102 GCF_002113885.1 Mizuhopecten yessoensis | reverse complement strand
AACCACAATGTTTACATTAACATAAACACATTGTTTACATCAACACATTGTTTACATTAACATCAACACATTGTTTACACAAACATTAACACATGGTTTACA
>NW_018403464.1:4196-4301 GCF_002113885.1 Mizuhopecten yessoensis | reverse complement strand
TGCTTTGGGTCTTTGTTCACAGATTGGGTTCAGAGGTGTGTGCTGTGCTTTGGGTCTTTGTTCACAGAGAGCGTTCTGACGCGTATGCTGTGATTTGGGTCTTTA
>NW_018403464.1:0-102 GCF_002113885.1 Mizuhopecten yessoensis | reverse complement strand
GTGTGTGCTGTGCTTTGGGTCTTTGTTCACAGACAGGGTTCTGACGTGTGTGCTGTGCTATGGTTCTTTGTTCACAGATAGGGTTCTGAGGTGTGTGTGTTG
>NW_018403463.1:22460-22811 GCF_002113885.1 Mizuhopecten yessoensis | reverse complement strand
AACCTGGTGTCCCAGGAGTGTTTACTTAACTACGATCATGTTCACCTTTAAACATGGTGTTCTGGGAGTGTTTACTTTACTACGATCATGTTCAATTGAAATATTGTCTCCCGGGAGTGTTTACTTTACTACAATCATGTTCACATGTAAACATGGTGTCCCAGGAGTGTTTACTCCACCACGATCATGTTCACATGTAAACATGGTGTTCTGGGAGTGTTTACTTTACTAGAATCATGTTCAATTGAAATATTGTCTCCCGGTAGTGTTTACTTTACTACAATCATGTTCATATGTAAACATGGTCTCCAAGGAGTGTTTATTCATCTACGATCATGTTCACATTTAAAT
>NW_018403463.1:19532-20076 GCF_002113885.1 Mizuhopecten yessoensis | reverse complement strand
CATGTAAACATGGTGTTCCCTGAGTGTTTACTTTACTACGATCATGTTCACATGTAAACAAGCTCTCCTAAAAGTGTTTACTTTACTACGATCATGTTCACCTGTAAACATGGTCTCCCAGGAGTGTTTACTTTACTACGATCATGTTCACATGTAAACATGGTCTCGCAGGAATGTTTACTTTACCACAATCATGTTCGANCCAGGAGTGTTTACTTTACTACGATCATGTTCACATGTAAACCTGGTGTCCCAGGAGTGTTTACTTAACTACGATCATGTTCACATGTAAACATGGTGTTCTGGGAGTGTTTACTTTACTACTATCATGTTCAAATGAAAATATTGTCTCCCGGGAGTGTTTACTTTACTACAATCATGTTCACATGTAAACATGGTCTCCCAGGAGTGTTAACTCCACTACGATCATGTTCACATGTAAACACGGTCTCCCAGGAGTGTTTACTTTACTACGATCATGTTCACATGTAAACATGGTCTCCAAGGAGTGTTTACTCTTCTACGATCATGTTCAAATGTAAAA
>NW_018403463.1:3875-14147 GCF_002113885.1 Mizuhopecten yessoensis | reverse complement strand
TTACTCTACTGCGATCATGTTCACATGTAAACATGGTGTACCAGGTGTGTTGGCTTTACTAACATCATGTTCACATGTAAACATGGTGTACCAGGAGTGTTTACGTTTACTACGATCATGTTCACATGTAAACATGGTGTCCCAGGAGTGTTTACTTAACTACGATCATGTTCACATGTAAACATGGTGTTCCGGGATTGTTTACTTTACTACGATCATGTTCACATGTAAACATGGTGTCCCAGGCGTGTTTACGTTTACTACGACCATGTTCGCATGTAAACATGGTGTCCCGGGAGTGTTTACTTTACTACGATCATGTTAACATGTAAACGTGGTGTCCCGGGAGTGTTTACTTTACTACGATCATGTTCACATGTAAACATGGTGTCCCGGGAGAGTTTACTTTACTACGATCATGTTCACATGTACACATGGTGTCCCAGTAGTGTTTACTTTACTACGATCATGTTCACATGTAAACATGGTCACCCAGGAGTGTTTACTATATTACGATCATGTTGACATGTAAACATGGTGTCCCGGGAGTGTTTACTTTACTACAATCATGTTCACATTTAACGTGTTTACTTTACTACGATCATGTTCACATGTAAACATGGTGTCCCAGGAGTGTTTACGTTTACTACGAACATGTTCACATGTAAACATGGTGTCCCAGGAGTGTTTAGTTTACTACGATCATGTTCACATGTACACATGGTGTCCCAGTAGTGTTTACCGATCATGTTCACATGTAAACATGGTGTCCCAGGAGTGTTTAGTTTACTACGATCATGTTCACATGTAAGATCATGTTGACATGTAAACATGGTGTCCCGGGAGTGTTTACTTTACTACAATCATGTTCACATTTAACGTGTTTACTTTACTACGATCATGTTCACATGTAAACATGGTGTCCCAATAGTGTTAACTTTACTACGATCATGTTCACGTGTACACATGGTGTCCCGGGAGTGTTTGCTTTACTATGATCATGTTCACATGTAAACATGGTGTCCTAGTAGTGTTTACTTTACTATGATCATGTTCACATGTAAACATGGTCTCCCTGGAGTGTTAACTTTACTACGATCATGTTCACATGTACACATGGTGTCCCAGTATTGTTTACTTACTACGAGCATGTTCACATGTAAACATGGTGTCCCAGGTGTGTTTACTTTACTCACATCATGTTCCCATGTAAACATGGTGTCCCAGGTGTGTTTACTCTACTACGATCATGTTCACATGTTAACATGGTGTCCCAGGAGTGTTTACTTTACTACGATGATGATCAAATGTAAACATGGTGTCCCAGGAGTGTTTATCTTACTAAGATCATGTTCACATGTAGACATGGTGTCCTAGTAGTGTTTACTTTACTATGATCATGTTCACATGTAAAACATGTTAACATGGTGTCCCAGGAGTGTTTACTTTACTACAATCATGTTCACTTGTACACATGGTGTCCCAGTAGTGTTTACTTTACTACGAGCATGTTCACATGTAAACATGCTGTCCCAGGTGTGTTTACTCTACTACGATCATGTTCACATGTAAACATGGTCTCCCTGAAGTGTTTACTTTACTACGATCATGTTCGCATGTAAACATGGTGTCCCAGGAGTGTTTATTTTACTACGATCATGTTCACATGTAAAAATGGTGTCCCGTACGAGCATGTTCACATGTAAACATGGTCTGCCTGGAGTGTTTACTTTACTTTACTACGATCATGATTAAATGTAAACATGTTGTCCCAGGAGTTTTTACTCTACTATGATCATGTTCACATGTACACATGGTGTCCCAGTAGTCTTTACTTTACTACGAGCATGTTAACATGTAAACATGGTGTCCCAGGTGTGTTTACTCTACTACGATCATGTTCACATGTAAACATGGTCTCCCAGGAGTGTTTACTATATTACTGGTGTCCCAGGTGTGTTTACTCTACTACGATCATGTTCACATGTAAACATGGTCTCCCAGGAGTTTTTACTATATTACGATCATGTTCACATGTAAACTTGGTGTCCCGGGAGTGTTTTCTTTGCTACGATTATGTTCACATGAAAACATGGTGTCCCAGGAGTGTTAACTTTACTACGATCATGTTCACATGTAAACATGGTGTCCCATTAGTGTTTACTTTACTTCGATCATGTTCACATGTAAACATGGTGTCCCAGGAGTGTTTACACTACTACAATTATGTTCACATGTAAACATGGTGTCGCAGGAGTGTTTACTTTACTTCGATCATGTTCAAATGTAAACATGTCGTCCCAGGAGTGTTTACTTTACTACGATCATGTTCACATGTACACATGGTGTACCAGTATTGTTTACTTTACTACGAGCATGTTC
The DNA here is from genome assembly GCF_002113885.1 of Mizuhopecten yessoensis. NCBI lineage: Eukaryota > Metazoa > Mollusca > Bivalvia > Pectinida > Pectinidae > Mizuhopecten > Mizuhopecten yessoensis. The sequence continues at coordinate 11,765 of NW_018403463.1, read as the reverse complement.
ACATGTAAACATGCTGTCCCAGGTGTGTTTACTCTACTACGATCATGTTCACATGTAAACATGGCGTCCCAGGAGTGTGTACTCTACTAATATCATGTTCACATGTAATCATGGTGTCCCAGGATTGTTTACTCTACTACGACCATGTTCAAATGTAAACATGTTGTCCCAGGAGTGTTTACTTTACTACGATCATGTTCACATGTAAACATGGTGTCCCAGGATTGTGTACTCTACTACGATCATGTTCACATGTAAACATGGTCTCGCAGGAGTGTTTACTTTACTACGATCATGTTCACATGTAAAGACGGTGTCCCAGGATTGTTTAGTTTACTACGATCATGTTCACATGTAAACAGGTCTCCTAGGAGTGTTTAATTTACTACGACCATGTTCACATGTACACATGGTATCCCGGGAGTGTTTACTCTATTAAGATCATGTTCACATGTAAACACGGTCTCCCAGGAGTGTTTACTTTACTACGATGATGTTAACATGTACACATGGTGTCCCAGGAGTGTTTTCCTTACTAAGATCATGTTCACATGTAAACATGGTATCCCGGGAGTGTTTACTTTACTATGATCATGTTCACATGTAAACATGGTGTCCCAGGATTGTGTACTCTACTACGATCATGTTCACATGTAAACATGGTCTCCCAGGAGTGTTTACTTTACTACGATCATGTTCACATGTANGATCATGTTCACATGTAAACATGGTGTCCCGGGAGTGTTTACTTTACTACGATCATGTTCACATGTAAACATGGTCTCCCAGGAGTGTTTACTATATTACGATCATGTTCACATGTAAACATGGTGTCCCGGGAGTGTTTACTTTACTACGATCATGTTCACATTTAACCATGGTCTCCCAGGAGTATTTACTTTACTACGATCATGTTCATATGTGAACATGATGTCCCAGGAGTGTTTATTTTACTACTATCATGTTCACATGTAAACATGGTGGCCCCGGAGTGTTTACTTTACTACGATCATGTTCACATGTCAACTTGGTGTCCCGGGAGTGTTTTCTTTACTACGATTATGTTCACATGTAAACATGGTGTCCCAGGAGTGTTAACTTTACTACGATCATGTTCACATGTAAACATGGTGTCTCAGGAGTGTTTACTTTACTCCGATCATGTTCACATGTAAACATGTTGTTCCAGGAGTGTTTACTTTACTACGATCATGTTCACATGTACACATGGTGTCCCAGGAGTGTTTTCCTTAATAAAATCATGTTCACATGTAAACATGGTATCCCGCGAGTGTTTACTTTACTATGATCATGTTCACATGTAAATATGGTGTCCCAGGATTGTTTACTCTACTACGATCATGTTCACATGTAAACATGGTCTCCCTGGAGTGTTTACTTTACTCCGATCATGTTCACATGTAAACATGGTGTCCCAATAGTGTTAACTTTACTACGATCATGTTCACATGTAAACATGGTCTGCCTGGAGTGTTTACTTTACTACGATCATGTTCACATGTAAACATGGTCTCCCTGGAGTGTTTACTTTACTCCGATCATGTTCACATGTAAACATGGTGTCCCAGGAGTGTTTACTTTACTTCGATAATGTTCACATAAAAACATGGTGTCCCGGGAGTGTTTACTTTACTACGATCATGTTCACATTTAACCATGGTCTCCCAGGAGTATTTACTTTACTACGATCATGTTCATATGTGAATATGATGTCCCAGGAGTATTTATTTTACTACTATCATGTTCACATGTAAACAGGTCTCTCAGGAGTGTTTACTTTACTACGACCATGTTCACATGTACACATGGTCTCCCAGGATTGTTTACTCTACTACGATCATGTTCACATGTAAACATGGTGTCCCAGGAGTGTTTACTCTACTACGACTATGTTCAAATGTAAACATGGTGTCCCAGGAGTGTTTAATTTACTACGATCATGTTCACATGTAAACATGGTGTCCAAGGAGTGTTTACCTTACTAAGATCATGTTCACATGTAAACATGGTGTCCCGGGAGTCTTTACTTTACTACGATCATGTTCACATGTACACATGGTGTCCCGGGAGTGTTTGCTTTACTATGATCATGTTCACATGTAAACATGGTGTCCCAGGAGTGTTTACTTTACTACGATCATGATCAAATGTAAACATGGTGTCCCAGGAGTGTTTACTTTACTAAGATCATGTTCACATGTAAACATGGTGTCCCGGGTGAGTTTACTTTACTACAATCATGTTCACATGTAAACATGGTGTCCCAGTAGTGTTTACTTTACTACGATCATGTTTCACATGTAAACATGGTGTCCCAGGTGTGTTTACTCTACTACGATCATGTTCACATGTACCCATGGTGTCCCAGTAGTGTTTACTTTACTACGAGCAAGTTCACATGTAAACATGGTGTCCCAGGTGTGTTTACTCTACTACGATTATGTTCACATGTAAACATGGTGTCCCGGGTGAGTTTACTTTACTACAATCATGTTCACATTTAACCATGGTCTCCCAGGAGTATTTTCTTTACTACGATCATGTTCATATGTGAACATGATGTCCCAGAAGTGTTCATTTTACTACTATCAGGTTCACATGTAAACATGGTGGACCCGGAATGTTTACTTTACTACGATCATGTTCATATGTGAACATGATGTCCCAGAAGTGTTCATTTTACTACTATCATGTTCACATGTAAACATGGTGGCCCCGGAATGTTTACTTTACTACGATCATGTTCACATGTAAACTTGGTGTCCCGGGAGTGTTTTCTTTACTACGATTATGTTCACATGAAAACATGGTGTCCCGGGAGTGTGAACTTTACTACGATCATGTTCACATGTAAACATGGTCTGCCTGGAGTGTTTTCTTTTCTACGATCATGTTCACATGTAAACATGGTGGCCCCGGAATGTTTACTTTACTACGATCATCTTCACATGTAAACTTGGTGTCCCGGGAGTGTTTTCTTTACTACGATTATGTTCACATGAAAACATGGTGTCCCGGGAGTGTGAACTTCACTACGATCATGTTCACATGTAAAAATGGTGTCCCAGGAGTGTTTACACTACTACAATTATGTTCACATGTAAAGATGGTGTCGCAGGAGTATTTACTTTACTTCGATCATGTTCAAATGTAAACATGTCGTCCCAGGAGTGTTTACTTTACTACGATCATGTTAACATGTACACATGGTAAACCAGTAGTGTTTACTTTACTACGATCATGTTCACATGTAAACATGGCGTCCCAGGAGTGTGTACTCTACTAATATAATGTTCACATGTAATCATGGTGTCCCAGGATTGTTTACACTACTACGACCATGTTCAAATGTAAACATGTTGTCCCAGGAGTGTTTACTTTACTACGATCATGTTCACATGTACACATGGTGTCCCAGTAGTGTTTACTTTACTACGATCATGTTCACTTGTAAACATGGTCTCGCAGGAGTGTTTACTTTACTACGATCAGGTTCACATGTAAACACGGTGTCCCAGGATTGTTTAGTTTACTACGATCATGTTCACATGTAAACAGGTCTCCTAGGAGTGTTTACTCTACTACGACCATGTTCACATGTACACATGGTCTCCCAGGATTGTTTACTCTACTAAGATCATGTTCACATGTAAACACGGTCTCCCAGGAGTGTTTACTTTACTACGATGATGTTAACATGTAAACCTGGTGTCCCGCGAGTGTTTACTTTACTACGATCATGTTCACATGTACACATGGTCTCCCAGGATTGTTTACTCTACTACGATCATGTTTACATGTACACATGGTATCCCTGGAGTTTTAACTTTACTAAGATAATTTTCACATGTAAACATGGTCTCCAAGGAGTGTTTACTCTTTTAAGATCATGTTCACATGTAAACATGCTGTCCCAGGAGTGTTTACTCTTCTACGATCATATTCACATGTAAACATGGTTTCCCTGGAGTTTTAACTTTACTACGATAATGTTCACATGTAAACATGGTGTCCCGGGAGAGTTTCCTTTATTACGATCATGTTCACATGTACACATGGTGTCCCAGGAGTGTTTACTTTACTACGATCAAGTTCACATGTAAACATGTTGTCCGAGGAGTGTTTACTTTACTATGATCATGTTCACATGTAAACATGGTGTCCCGGGAGTGTTTACTTTACTACGATCATGTTCGCATATAAACATGGTCTCCCAGGTGTGTTTACTTTACAACGATCAAGTTCACATGAAAATATGTTGTCCAAGGAGTGTTTACTTTACTACGATCAAGTTCACATGTAAAAACATGTTGTCCCAGGAGTGTTTACTTTAGTACGATCATGTTCACATGTAAACATGGTGTCCCGGGAATTTTTACTCTACTTCGATCATGTTCACAAGTAACCATGGTCTCCCAGGAGTGTTTACTCTACTACGTTCTTGTTCACATCTTAATATGGTGTTTTAAGAGTGTTTATTTTACTACGATCATGTTCTCATGTAAACATGGTTTCCCAGGAGTGTTTACCTTACTACGATCATGGTCACATGCAAACATGGTGTCCCGGGAGTGTTAACTCTGCTACGATCATGTAAACATGGTGTCCCGGGTGTGTTTATTTTACTACGATCATGTTCACATGTAAAAATGGTGTCCCGGGAGTGTTAACTCTACTTCGATCATGTTCACATGTAAACATGGTCTCCCAGGTGTGTTTACTTTACTACGATTAAGTTCACATGTAAACATGTTGTCCCAGGAGTGTTTACTATGCTACGATCATGTTCACATGTAAACATGGTGTTCCCTGAGTGTTTACGTTACTACGATCATGTTCACAAGTAAACATGGTGTCCCAGAAGTGTTTACTTTACTGCAATCATGTTCACAAGTAAACATGGTGTCCCAGGAGTGTTTACTTTACTACGATCATTCTCACATGTTATCATGGTGTCCCCGGAGTGTTTAGTTTACAACGATCATGTTCACTTGTAAACATGGTGTCCCTGGAGTGTTTACTTTAATACGATCATGTTCACATGTTAACCTTGTATCCCGGGAATTTTTACTCTACTTCGATCATGTTCACATGTAAACATAGTGTCCCGTGAGTGTTTACTCTCACATGTAAACATGGTCTCGCAGGTGTGTTTACTTTTCTACGATCATGTTGACATGTAAACATGGTGCCCCGAGAGTGTTCGATCATGTTCACATTTAAACATGGTGTCCCTGGGGTGTTTACCTTACTAGAACCATGATCACATGTAACTATGGCGTCCAAGGAGTGTTTACTTTATGACGATCATGTTTCACATGTAAACATAGTGTCCCGAGAGTGGAGTGTTAACTCTACTTCGATCATGTTCACATTTAAACATGGTGTCCCTTGAGTGTTTACTTTACACGATCATTTTAAGAGTGTTTATTTTACTACGATTATGTTCGCATATAAACATGGTCTCCCTGAAGTGTTTACTTTACTGCAATCATATTCACAAGTAAACATGGGGTCCCAGGAGTGTTTACCTTACTAGAACCACGTTCACATGTAAATATGGTGTCCCTGGGTGTGTTTATTTTACGACGATCATGTTCACATGTAAACCTGGTGTCCCAGGGGTGTTTTCCTTACTAGAACCATGATCACATGTAAACATGGTCTTCCAGGAGTGTTTACTCTTCTATGAAAATATTCACATGTAAACATAGTGTCCCGAGAGTGGAGTGTTAACTCTACTTCGATAATATTCACATTTTGTAAAAATGGTCTCCCAGGAGTGTTTACCTTACTACGATCATGTTCACATTTAAACATGGTGTCCCTGGTGTGTTTATTTTACTACGATCATGTTTCACATGTAAACATGGGCTGCCTGGAGTGTTTAATTTACTACGATCATGATCACATGTAAACATGGTGCCCCGAGAGTGTTCGATCATGTTCACATGTACACATGGTGTACCAGTATTGTTTACTTTACTACGATGATGTTTCACATGTAATCATGGTGTCCGATGAGGGTTTACTTTACTACGATGATGTTAACATGTAAACATGGTCGCCCCGGAGTGTTAGTGTTTAGTTTACATCGATCATGTTCAATTGTACACATGGTGTCCCAGGGGGGTTTACCTTACTAGAACCACGTTCACATGTAAATATGGTGTCCAAGGAGAGTTTACTTTACTACGATGATGTTAACATGTAAACATGGTCGCCCCGGAGTGTTAGTGTTTAGTTTACATCGATCATGTTCAATTGTACACATGGTGTCCCAGTTGTGTATACCACAAGTAACCATGGTCTCCCAGGATTGTTTACACTACTACGACCATGTTCAAATGTAAACATGTCGTCCCAGGAGTGTTTACCTTACTAGAACCACGTTCACATGTAAATATGGTGTCCAAGGAGGGTTTACTTTACTACTATCATGTTCACATGTAAACATGTACTTTATTACGATCATGTTTCAAATGTAAACATGGTGTTCCCTGAGTGTTTACGTTACTACGATCATGTACACATGTAAACATGGTGTCCCAGGGGTGTTTACCTTACTAGAACCATGTTCACATGTAAATATGGTGTCCAAGGAGTGTTTACTTTATTACGATCATGTTTAAACATGGTGTTCCCTGAGTGTTTACGTTACTACGATCATGTACCATGTTCACATGTAAACATGGTGTCCCAGGAGTGTTTACTTTACACCGATCAAGTTCACATGTAAACATGGTGTCCCAGGGGTTTTTACCTTACTAGGACCATGTTCACATGTAAATATGGTGTCCCTGGGTGTGTTTATTTTACTACGATCATGTTCACATGTAAACATAGTGTCCCGAGAGTGTTTACTCTACTATGATCACGCTCAAATGTAAACGTAGTGTCCCAGTGGTGTTTACTCTTTTACGATCATGTTCACATGTAAACATGGTCTTCCGGGAGTGTTTACTTTACTACGATCATTTTCACATGTAAACATGGTGTCCCTTGAGTGTTTACTTTACTACGATCATGTTCACATGTAAACATGGTGTCCCAGTTGTGTATACCTTACAAGGATCATGTTCACATGTAAATATGGTGTCCCTGGGTGTGTTTATTTTACTACGATCATGTTCACATGTAAACATGGTGACCCGAGAGTGTTTACTCTATTACGATCATGTTCACATGTAAACATGGTCGCCCCGGAGTGTTAACTTTGCTACGATCATGTAAACATGTTGTAACGGGTGTGTTTATTTTACTACGATCATGTTCACATGTAAAAAGGGTGTTCCCGGAGTGTTTACTCTACTTCGATCATGTTCACATGTAAACATGGTTTCCCAGGAGTGTTTACTTTACTACGATCATGTTTCACATGTAAACATGGTGTCCGATGAGTGTTTACTTTACTACTATCACGTTCACATGTAAACATGGTTTCCCAGGGATGTTTACCTTACTAGGACCTTGTTCACATGTAAATATGGTGTCCCTTGGTGTGTTTATTTTACTACCATCATGTTCACATGTAAACATAGTGTCCCGAGAGTGTTTACTCTACTACGATCATGCTCAAATGTAAACGTAGTGTCCCAGTAGTGTTTACTCTTTTACGATCATGTTCACATGTAAACATGGTCTTCCGGGAGTGTTTACTTTACTACGATCATTTTCACATGTAAACATGGTGTCCCTTGAGCGTTTACTTTACTACGATCATGTTCACATGTAAACATGGTGTCCCATGGGTGTTTACCTTACTAGGATCATGTTCACATGTAAATATGGGGTCCCTGGGTGTGTTTATTTTACTACGATCATGTTCACATGTAAAAATGTTGACCCAGGAGTGTTTACTTTACAACA
>NW_018403463.1:0-102 GCF_002113885.1 Mizuhopecten yessoensis | reverse complement strand
TGTCCCGGGAGTGTTTATTTTAATACGATCATGTTCACAAGTAAACATGGTGTTCCGGGAGTGTTTACTTTACTACGATCATGTTTCACATGTAAACATGGT
>NW_018403462.1:4298-5052 GCF_002113885.1 Mizuhopecten yessoensis | reverse complement strand
ACACACAGGGTCTATATCATCTGAGGTTATGGTAGAATGATATATTACACACTGGGTCTATATCATGTTGTTATGGTGGAATGATAGATACACACAGGGTCTATATCATCTGTGGTTATGGTAGAATGATATATAACACACTGGGTCTATATCATCTGAGGTTATGGTAGAATGATATATAACACACTGGGTCTATATCATCAGAGGTTATGGTGTAATGAGAGATTACACACAGGGTATATATCATCTGAGGTTATGGTGGAATGATATATTACACACTGGGTCTATATCATCAGAGGTTATGGTGTAATGAGAGGTTACACACAGGGTCTATATCATCTGAGGTTATGGTAGAATGATATATAACACACTGGGTCTATATCATCTGTGGTTATGGTGGAATGATAGATACACACAGGGTCTATATCATCTGTGGTTATGGTAGAATGATATATTACACACTGGGTCTATATCATCTGAGGTTATGGTGGAATGATAGATACACACAGGGTCTATATCATCTGTGGTTATGGTAGAATGATATATTACACACAGGGTCTATATCNTACACACAGGGTCTATATCATCTGTGGTTATGGTAGAATGATATATTACACACTGGGTCTATATCATCTGTGGTTATGGTAGAATGATATATTACATACAGGGTCTATATCATCTGTGGTTATGGTGGAATGATATATTACACACTGGGTCTATATCATCTGTGGTTATGGTGGAATTATAGATTACC
>NW_018403462.1:0-102 GCF_002113885.1 Mizuhopecten yessoensis | reverse complement strand
AATGATATATTACACACTGGGTCTATATCATCTGAGGTTATGGTGTAATGAGAGATTACACACAGGGTCTATATCATCTGAGGTTATGGTAGAATGATATAT
>NW_018403461.1:603511-604077 GCF_002113885.1 Mizuhopecten yessoensis | reverse complement strand
GTGTAACTGTCGTGTTGTTTTATCGGTAGTGTTAGTGTCGTGTTGCTTTACTTGTATTGTTAGTGTCGTGTTGTTTTATCTCTATTGTTAGTGTCGTGTTGTTTAATCTGTAGTGTTATTGTCGTGTTGTTGTATCTGTAGTGATACTGGTGTGTTGTTTTATCTGTAGAGTAACGGGTGTGTTGTATTGTCCGTAGTGATAGTGTCGTGTTGTTTTATCTGTAGTGTAACTGTCGTGTTGTTTTATCTGTAGTGTTAGGGTCGTGTTGTTTTATCTGTAGTGTTATTGTCGTGTTGTTGTATCTGTAGTGTTAGTGTCGTGTTGTTTTATCTCTAGTGTAACTGTCGTGCTGTTTTATCTGTAGTGTAACTGTCGTGTTGTTGTATCTATAGTGTAACTGTCGTGCTGTTTTATCTGTAGTGTTACTGTCGTGTTGTTTTATATGTAGTGTAAGTGTCGTGTTGTTTTATCTATAGTGTTAGTGTCGTGTTGTTTTATCTGTAGTGTTAGTGTCGTGTTGTTGTATCTGTAGTGTTAGTGTCGTGTTGTTTTTTCTGTAGTGTTG
>NW_018403461.1:598437-598628 GCF_002113885.1 Mizuhopecten yessoensis | reverse complement strand
AGTGTAACTGTCGTGTTGTTGTATCTGTAGTGTAACTGTCGTGTTTATTTATANAGTGTTAGTGTCGTGTTGTTTTATCTGTAGTGTTAGTGTCGTGTTGTTTTATCTGTAGTGTTACTGTCGTGTTGTTTTATCTGTAGTGTTAGTTTCGTGTTGTTTTATCTGTAGTGTTAGTGTCGTGTTGGTTTATA
>NW_018403461.1:412316-596053 GCF_002113885.1 Mizuhopecten yessoensis | reverse complement strand
TTTATCTGTAGTGTAACTGTCGTGTTGTTTTATCTGTAGTGTAACGGTCGTGTTGTTGTATCTGTAGTGTAACTGTCGTGTTGTTTGATCTGTAGTGTTACGGTCGTGTTGTTTTATCTGTAGTGTTACTGTCGTTTTGTTTGATCAGTATTGTTAGTGTCCTGTTGTTTTATCTGTAGTGTTATATTTTATGAATATATATTACAGACAGGTTTTGATAATAAATACACTATATATATACTGCGTATCGCTTTAATTTGCGAGGTTAATTGTGTTGATTTTGATGTCAAACCGATGTCGCTTGATTCAAGTTCACCTGTAACATAAAGACAGTAAATTTAAACATGTACGTTTTGTAATGAAGGTACTGTACAGTGTTGGTGTAAATGTGTATACTATCTGCTAGATGGGAGAGCGATATTATTAGGTATTTTAATCTTCACTGGTCATACTTGCATCTGTATCTGTATCAATCATTCAAACAATTTTAGGGGGGAAAGATGGAATGATTAAGCATGTCCTTTTCATCTCAATACAACAACTGCTGGCCTGTGATCGAAACGCCAAGAATATGTTGTGCTTCTATACAAACTCTACCAACGTAGGAAACCACTGTACGCCAAAAGGACCGGAAACGATAAACATGAAGTATGTCTAAATCATCCATCAACAAAAGAATAGTTGATGCAATATTTTTTTTTTAAATATGATTTACAACTCGATGATATTAATTTTTTATCTATAGTAAGTAATACATTTTGTGCAATGTTGAGTTATGGTTGTTATGTTATCTATACTCTAGCACGGATACAATGTTGTATGGGATTATACAAGCCAAATATTGGTATGTTTGGCCGTCGTTCAGAACATCGTATTTGATCAACCGTTTTTGAAGTGCTTTAAAATATTGACGAAATTTTAAACTGATGTATTTGTGATTAATTTTGATAACTTCAACTAATCAAGACAAATCAATGGACATGTCCATCCATAACACATGTAACTGGCTTGTATGGTTTGCGATTACTTTCCAATGCTTGATGTATTCGGTCCTGTACAATTGAATCCAGTAGTCAAGAATGCCGATCGAGTATTACTAGGACTGTTGTATTATTACACATTTTATTAAGGTTAAAAAAAAAAAACATACCACATAATATACTTATGTTAGATAGCCTAATAATAGCAACATCTATAAAATTACACCCATGATCTTTTAATGTTTGGGAGCCTGTATTGATACATATACATCTATTAATAATTAATCGGGTGGTGCAGTGGATAGCGCACTTGCCTTTCACCAAGACGACCGGGGTTCGATTCCCCGAACGGACGTGAAAAGGTTGGGGTCACCTGCCCGACCACGTGGGTTTTCTCTGGGTTCTCCGGTTTCCTCCCACACCAAGACCCCCACGCGCTAACATCCGGGCCAACAAGAGTGATTAATATCAGTTAAAATAACTTGTTTCATAATTGTTGTTAAATAAATAATGTTTATATTTATTAATAATTTCGTTATAAAATAATAATCTTATGTCACACCTCTATAACTGTTCATGCAAAAACAAATGTCTTTTCCTAACCAATAGGCCAATCATACAATAATACATAATGATGACAATATACCTTACACATATACCTTGTTTTCGCAATAGGCAAAGACCCGTATGAAACTTTACGGCAAATAATGCCGTAAAGTGGTCCAGTTTTGTAAACATTATTATATCGTGTTAGTACAGAAATTCACCCCACCTAATATACTAATGTAAGATTGGCAAATAACAGATATCTCAACAACAAAAAATACACCTCACCCCATATATCAATGTTAGATAGCCCCACAATAGATACACCTATTTACAAAGGCACGGTCATTTAAATCTCCAGCCACAGGTAATATGTCAGACAATTCGAATTCCAAGGGTGGAAAGTGGGGAGCAGGGTAATTTAATTCCAAAGTATTTTATTGAATGAATCAGATTTTTAGGGAATAATAGGGAAACAGGCGAAGCCTATACAAGCCCTCTCCCTGGAGTGTGGATGGACAGAATTATAGAGAGAGTGTGACAACAACACAATACCAAATCACCCAGCCAAGTGACTGTCTGTAGGTAACAATAGTGGACCAAATCACCCATCCATGTGGCTGTCTGTCGGTAACAATAGTGGACCAAATCAACCAGCCAAGTGACTGTCTGTCGGTAACAATGGTGGACCAAACCACCCAGCCAAGTGACTGTGTGTAGGTTACATTAGTGGACCAAATCACCCTGCCAAGAGACTGTCTGTAGGTAACAATAGTGCACCAAATCACCCAGCCAAGTGGCTGTCTGTAGGTAACAATAGTGTACCAAATCACCCAGCCAAGTGGCTGTCTGTAGATAACAATAGTGGACCAAATCACCCTGCCAAGTGACTGTCTGTAGGTAACAACAGTGGACCAAATCACCCAGCCATGTGACTGTCTGTAGGTAACAACAGTGGACCAAATCACCCAGCCAGGTGACTGTCTGTAGGTAACAAAAGTGGACCAAATCACCCTGCCAAGAGACTGTCTGTAGGTAACAATAGGGGACCAAATCAACCAGCCAAGTGCCTGTCTGTCGGTAACAATAGTGGCCCAAATCACCCATCCATGTGGCTGTCTGTAGGTAACAATAACGGATCAAATCACCCAGCCAAGTGACTTTGTGTGGGTAACAATAGTGAACCAAATCACCCAGCCAAGTGACTATCTGTAGGTAACAATAGTGGAGCAAATCACTGTGGGTAACAATAGTGAACCAAATCACCCAGCCAAGTGACTGTGTGTAGGTTACAATAGTGGACCAAATCACCCTGCCAAGTGACTGTCTGTAGGTAACAATAGTGGACCAAATCATCCAGCCAAGTGACTGTCTGTAGGTAACAATAGTGGACCAAATCACCCAGCCAAGTGACTGTCTGTAGGTAACAATAGTGGACCAAATCACCCAGCCAAGTGACTGTCTGTAGGTAACAATAGTGGACCAAATCACCCAGCCAAGTGACTGTCTGTAGGTAACAATAGTGGACCAAATCACCCAGCCAAGTGACTGTCTGTAGGTAACAATAGTGGACCAAATCACCCAGCCAAGTGACTGTCTGTAGGTAACAATAGTGGACCAAATCACCCAGCCAAGTGACTGTCTGTAGGTAACAATAGTGGACCAAATCACCCAGCCAAGTGACTGTCTGTAGGTAACAATAGTGGACCAAATCACCCAGCCAAGTGACTGTCTGTAGGTAACAATAGTGGACCAAATCACCCAGCCAAGTGACTGTCTGTAGGTAACAATAGTGGACCAAATCACCCAGCCAAGTGACTGTCTGTAGGTAACAATAGTGGACCAAATCACCCAGCCAAGTGACTGTCTGTAGGTAACAATAGTGGACCAAATCACCCAGCCAAGTGACTGTCTGTAGGTAACAATAGTGGACCAAATCACCCAGCCAAGTGACTGTCTGTAGGTAACAATAGTGGACCAAATCACCCAGCCAAGTGACTGTCTGTAGGTAACAATAGTGGACCAAATCACCCAGCCAAGTGACTGTCTGTAGGTAACAATAGTGGACCAAATCACCCAGCCAAGTGACTGTCTGTAGGTAACAATAGTGGACCAAATCACCCAGCCAAGTGACTGTCTGTAGGTAACAATAGTGGACCAAATCACCCAGCCAAGTGACTGTCTGTAGGTAACAATAGTGGACCAAATCACCCAGCCAAGTGACTGTCTGTAGGTAACAATAGTGGACCAAATCACCCAGCCAAGTGACTGTCTGTAGGTAACAATAGTGGACCAAATCACCCAGCCAAGTGACTGTCTGTAGGTAACAATAGTGGACCAAATCACCCAGCCAAGTGACTGTCTGTAGGTAACAATAGTGGACCAAATCACCCAGCCAAGTGACTGTCTGTAGGTAACAATAGTGGACCAAATCACCCAGCCAAGTGACTGTCTGTAGGTAACAATAGTGGACCAAATCACCCAGCCAAGTGACTGTCTGTAGGTAACAATAGTGGACCAAATCACCCAGCCAAGTGACTGTCTGTAGGTAACAATAGTGGACCAAATCACCCAGCCAAGTGACTGTCTGTAGGTAACAATAGTGGACCAAATCACCCAGCCAAGTGACTGTCTGTAGGTAACAATAGTGGACCAAATCACCCAGCCAAGTGACTGTCTGTAGGTAACAATAGTGGACCAAATCACCCAGCCAAGTGACTGTCTGTAGGTAACAATAGTGGACCAAATCACCCAGCCAAGTGACTGTCTGTAGGTAACAATAGTGGACCAAATCACCCAGCCAAGTGACTGTCTGTAGGTAACAATAGTGGACCAAATCACCCAGCCAAGTGACTGTCTGTAGGTAACAATAGTGGACCAAATCACCCAGCCAAGTGACTGTCTGTAGGTAACAATAGTGGACCAAATCACCCAGCCAAGTGACTGTCTGTAGGTAACAATAGTGGACCAAATCACCCAGCCAAGTGACTGTCTGTAGGTAACAATAGTGGACCAAATCACCCAGCCAAGTGACTGTCTGTAGGTAACAATAGTGGACCAAATCACCCAGCCAAGTGACTGTCTGTAGGTAACAATAGTGGACCAAATCACCCAGCCAAGTGACTGTCTGTAGGTAACAATAGTGGACCAAATCACCCAGCCAAGTGACTGTCTGTAGGTAACAATAGTGGACCAAATCACCCAGCCAAGTGACTGTCTGTAGGTAACAATAGTGGACCAAATCACCCAGCCAAGTGACTGTCTGTAGGTAACAATAGTGGACCAAATCACCCAGCCAAGTGACTGTCTGTAGGTAACAATAGTGGACCAAATCACCCAGCCAAGTGACTGTCTGTAGGTAACAATAGTGGACCAAATCACCCAGCCAAGTGACTGTCTGTAGGTAACAATAGTGGACCAAATCACCCAGCCAAGTGACTGTCTGTAGGTAACAATAGTGGACCAAATCACCCAGCCAAGTGACTGTCTGTAGGTAACAATAGTGGACCAAATCACCCAGCCAAGTGACTGTCTGTAGGTAACAATAGTGGACCAAATCACCCAGCCAAGTGACTGTCTGTAGGTAACAATAGTGGACCAAATCACCCAGCCAAGTGACTGTCTGTAGGTAACAATAGTGGACCAAATCACCCAGCCAAGTGACTGTCTGTAGGTAACAATAGTGGACCAAATCACCCAGCCAAGTGACTGTCTGTAGGTAACAATAGTGGACCAAATCACCCAGCCAAGTGACTGTCTGTAGGTAACAATAGTGGACCAAATCACCCAGCCAAGTGACTGTCTGTAGGTAACAATAGTGGACCAAATCACCCAGCCAAGTGACTGTCTGTAGGTAACAATAGTGGACCAAATCACCCAGCCAAGTGACTGTCTGTAGGTAACAATAGTGGACCAAATCACCCAGCCAAGTGACTGTCTGTAGGTAACAATAGTGGACCAAATCACCCAGCCAAGTGACTGTCTGTAGGTAACAATAGTGGACCAAATCACCCAGCCAAGTGACTGTCTGTAGGTAACAATAGTGGACCAAATCACCCAGCCAAGTGACTGTCTGTAGGTAACAATAGTGGACCAAATCACCCAGCCAAGTGACTGTCTGTAGGTAACAATAGTGGACCAAATCACCCAGCCAAGTGACTGTCTGTAGGTAACAATAGTGGACCAAATCACCCAGCCAAGTGACTGTCTGTAGGTAACAATAGTGGACCAAATCACCCAGCCAAGTGACTGTCTGTAGGTAACAATAGTGGACCAAATCACCCAGCCAAGTGACTGTCTGTAGGTAACAATAGTGGACCAAATCACCCAGCCAAGTGACTGTCTGTAGGTAACAATAGTGGACCAAATCACCCAGCCAAGTGACTGTCTGTAGGTAACAATAGTGGACCAAATCACCCAGCCAAGTGACTGTCTGTAGGTAACAATAGTGGACCAAATCACCCAGCCAAGTGACTGTCTGTAGGTAACAATAGTGGACCAAATCACCCAGCCAAGTGACTGTCTGTAGGTAACAATAGTGGACCAAATCACCCAGCCAAGTGACTGTCTGTAGGTAACAATAGTGGACCAAATCACCCAGCCAAGTGACTGTCTGTAGGTAACAATAGTGGACCAAATCACCCAGCCAAGTGACTGTCTGTAGGTAACAATAGTGGACCAAATCACCCAGCCAAGTGACTGTCTGTAGGTAACAATAGTGGACCAAATCACCCAGCCAAGTGACTGTCTGTAGGTAACAATAGTGGACCAAATCACCCAGCCAAGTGACTGTCTGTAGGTAACAATAGTGGACCAAATCACCCAGCCAAGTGACTGTCTGTAGGTAACAATAGTGGACCAAATCACCCAGCCAAGTGACTGTCTGTAGGTAACAATAGTGGACCAAATCACCCAGCCAAGTGACTGTCTGTAGGTAACAATAGTGGACCAAATCACCCAGCCAAGTGACTGTCTGTAGGTAACAATAGTGGACCAAATCACCCAGCCAAGTGACTGTCTGTAGGTAACAATAGTGGACCAAATCACCCAGCCAAGTGACTGTCTGTAGGTAACAATAGTGGACCAAATCACCCAGCCAAGTGACTGTCTGTAGGTAACAATAGTGGACCAAATCACCCAGCCAAGTGACTGTCTGTAGGTAACAATAGTGGACCAAATCACCCAGCCAAGTGACTGTCTGTAGGTAACAATAGTGGACCAAATCACCCAGCCAAGTGACTGTCTGTAGGTAACAATAGTGGACCAAATCACCCAGCCAAGTGACTGTCTGTAGGTAACAATAGTGGACCAAATCACCCAGCCAAGTGACTGTCTGTAGGTAACAATAGTGGACCAAATCACCCAGCCAAGTGACTGTCTGTAGGTAACAATAGTGGACCAAATCACCCAGCCAAGTGACTGTCTGTAGGTAACAATAGTGGACCAAATCACCCAGCCAAGTGACTGTCTGTAGGTAACAATAGTGGACCAAATCACCCAGCCAAGTGACTGTCTGTAGGTAACAATAGTGGACCAAATCACCCAGCCAAGTGACTGTCTGTAGGTAACAATAGTGGACCAAATCACCCAGCCAAGTGACTGTCTGTAGGTAACAATAGTGGACCAAATCACCCAGCCAAGTGACTGTCTGTAGGTAACAATAGTGGACCAAATCACCCAGCCAAGTGACTGTCTGTAGGTAACAATAGTGGACCAAATCACCCAGCCAAGTGACTGTCTGTAGGTAACAATAGTGGACCAAATCACCCAGCCAAGTGACTGTCTGTAGGTAACAATAGTGGACCAAATCACCCAGCCAAGTGACTGTCTGTAGGTAACAATATTGGTCCAAATCACCCAGCCAAGTGATTGTCTGTAGGTAACAATCGTGGAAAAAATCCACCAACAAAGTGAATGTCTGTAGGTAACAATAGTGGACCAAATCACCCAACCAAGTGACTGTCTGTCGTTAACAATAGTAGACCATATCAAACAGCCAAGTGACTGTCTGTAGGTAACAATAGTGGACCAAATCACCCACCCTAGTAACTGTCTGTAGGTAGCAATAGTGTACCAAATCACCCAGCCAAGTGACTATCTGTAGATAACAATAGAAGACCAAATCACCCAGCCAAGTGACTGTCTGTCGGTAACAATAGTGGACCAAATCACCCAGCCTAGTAACTGTCTGTAGGTAGCAATAGTGGACCAAATCACCCAGCCAAGTGACTGACTGTTGGAAACAATAGTGGACCAAATCACACAGCCAAGTGACTGTCTGTAGGTAACAATAGTGGACCAAATCACCCAGCCGAGTGACTGTCTGTAGGTAACAATAGCCGACCAAATCACCCAGCCAAGTGACTGTCTGTAGGTAACAATAGTGGTCAACTCGCCCAGCCAAGTGACTGTCTGTAGGTAGCAATAGTGGACCAAATCACCCAGCCAAGTGACTGACTGTAGGAAACAATAGTGGACCAAATCACCCAGCCAAGTGACTGTCTGTAGGTAACAATAGTGGACCAAATCACCCAGCCAAGTGACTGTCTGTAGGTAACAATAGTGGACCAAATCACCCAGCCGAGTGGCTGTCGGTAGGTAACAATAGTGGACCAAATTACCCAGCCAAGTGACTGTCTGTAGGTAACAATAGTGAACCAAATCACCCATCCAAGTGACTGTCTGTAGGTAGCAATAGTGGACCAAATCACCCAGCCAAGTGACTATCTGTCAGTAACAATAGTGGACCAAATCACCCAGCCAAGTGACTGTCTGTCGGTAACAATAGTGGACCAAATCACCCAGCCAAGTGACTATCTGTCAGTAACAATAGTGGACCAAGTCACCCAGCCAAGTGACTGTCTGTAGGTAACAATAGTGGACCAAATCACCCAGCCAAGTGACTGTTCGTAGGTAACAATAGTGGACCAAAGCACCCAGCAAAGTGACTGTCTGTAGGTAACAATAGTGGACCAAATCTCCCAGCCAAGTGACTGTCTGTAGGTAACAATAGTAGACCAAATCACCCAGCCAGGTAACTGTCTGTAGGTAACAATAGTGGACCAAATCATCCAGCCAAGTGACTGTCTGTAGGTAACAATAGTGGTCCAAATCACCCAGCCAAGTGACTGTCTGTAGGTAGCAATAGTGGACCAAATCCCCCAGCCAAGTGACTGTCTGTAGGTAACAATAGTGGTCCAAATCACCCAGCCAAGTGACTGTCTGTAGGTAGCAATAGTGGACCAAATCCCCCAGCCAAGTGACTGTTCGTAGGTAACAATAGTGGACCAAATCACCCAGCCAAGTGGCTGTCTGTAGGTAACAATAGTGGACCAAATTACCCAGCCAGGTAACTGTCTGTAGGTAACAATAGTGGACCAAATCAACCAACCAAGTGACTGTCTGTAGGTAACAATAGTGGACCAAAGCACCCAGCAAAGTGACTGTCTGTAGGTAACAATAGTGGACCAAAGCACCCAGCAAAGTGACTGTCTGTAGGTAACAATAGTGGACCAAATTGCCCAGCCAAGTGACTGTCTGTAGGTAACAATAGTGGACCAAATCGCCCATCCAAGTGACTGTCTGTAGGTAACAATAGTGGACGAAATCACCCAGCCAAGTGACTGTTCGTAGGTAACAATAGTGGACCAAATCACCCAGCCAGGTGACTGTCTGTAGGTAACAATAGTGGACCAAATTACCCAGCCAGGTAACTGTCTGTAGGTAACAATAGTGGTCCAAATCACCCAGCCAAGTGACTGTCTGTAGGTAACAATAGTTGACCAAATCACCCAGCAAAATGACTCTCTGTAGGTAACAATAGTGGACCAAATCACCCAACCAAGTGACTGTCTGTTGGTAACAATAGTGGACCAAATCACCCAGCCAAGTGACTATCTGTCAGTAACAATAGTGGACCAAGTCACCCAGCCAAGTGACTGTCTGTAGGTAACAATAGCGGACCAAATCACCCAGCCAAGTGACTGCCTGTAGGTAACAATAGTGGACCAAACCCCCCAGCCAAGTGACTGTCTGTAGGTAACAATAGTAGACCAAATCGCCCAGCCAAGTGACTGTCTGTAGGTAACAATAGTTGACCAAATCACCCAGCAAAGGGACTGTCTGTAGGTAACAATAGTGGACCAAATCTCCCATCCAAGTGACTGTCTGTAGGTAACAATAGTGGACGAAATCACCCAGCCAAGTGACTGTTCGTAGGTAACAATAGTGGACCAAAGCACCCAGCAAAGTGACTGTCTGTAGGTAACAATAGCGGACCAAATCACCCAGCCAAGTGACTGCCTGTAGGTAACAATAGTGGACCAAACCCCCCAGCCAAGTGACTGTCTGTAGGTAACAATAGTAGACCAAATCACCCAGCCAGGTAACTGTCTGTAGGTAACAATAGTGGTCCAAATCACCCAGCCAAGTGACTGTCTGTAGGTAACAATAGTAGACCAAATCGCCCAGCCAAGTGACTGTCTGTAGGTAACAATAGCGGACCAAATCACCCAGCCAAGTGACTGTCTGTAGATAACAATAGTAGACCAAATCACCCAGCCAAGTGACTGTCTGTCGGTAGCTATAGTGGACCAAATCCCCCAGCCAAGTGACTGTTCGTAGGTAACAATAGTGGACCAAAGCACCCAGCAAAGTGACTGTCTGTAGGTAACAATAGTGGACCAAATCACCCAGCCAAGTGACTGTCTGTGGGTAACAATCATGTAGGTTCAAAAGTACAGTCACCTGTTGTTTGATCATTGTAACAGCATTGTGAAACAATGTTTAAAGTAAAAGGGGAAACATCATTGTGCCAGGTCTAGCTAACTGGCGAGTTCTTGACATTTCTCCAGAAACGACAATTTCATATATTTCTATACTTTTGTTTCTGTGGTTTAAAAAAAAATCGCTGATAGCTAAAGACATAATTAAACTACAAGATTTGTAAAAATGTAAAAATAATGAAGTTCTCTTCACAGGTTTATGATGTATGGTCGTCTATATTCATATACATGTTTCATTTGGCTATACATTAGTATATTAATAGGAATGAACTTTATCAATATGTAGGTGTATTGTTATGGGGTTATCTAACGTTAATACTATTGGTGGACTGTATTTAAATTTATTTATCTATTTATTGAGTTCTTAAGGTCCATCAACATAGAAAATGTATTTAGGGCCAATCAAAGGCAGATAAAACATGGAAAAGGAAAACACATCAAACAAACAAGAAGGTAAAAAAACATTTGTCAACTTGAAAAGAAACAAAATGCTATGGTTAGTTATATCTGCTATGAACAGACCAAGAGGTAGAATAGAAATGGAGTGTAAGAGAGATATGAGATTTGTAACAGCACTATACAAATGTTATCGTGTTTGCTGAAGGTCAATGTAATCCTACAGCAAGCGATTTACTGTAAACGGTTCGCGACATGCTATACAGTGAGGTTTGTCCCTTCGTTTCAATAAATAAGGATGGTAATGAATGAATGACCCATCCGGAGAGGGGAAATGACAACCACGTCTTTGCGGTTTTCTCTATACCCGGGATGCCATTCACCGATTTTGAGATGTCTGCGCATTGATTCCAGTTTTTTCGCCACTTTGACCTTACAAAATATGTTATTAACGGTTTAAAATCTGTAAAATAAAGTTTAAAATCTTCAGATAGGTTCAATATAACATGGACACAATCGATCCGCGCAGTGCAAAGTAGTTCTAATTTTTTTACAGGTATTTATAATGAACAGTTTTAAATGCTATCAAAATAACAATGACAAAATTATATGTATCAAATTCATATAAAATTGCAGTAAATGTATCGTGTGGTTTAGTAAATAAAAGTAGTATATGTAGTGGTGTAGGAGTATATTCCAACAGTTTTGACCAATCGCAGCACCTTAAGGTTTTATTGCCCGTGCGACATGGCCGTATGACTCAGTTATGTGATAAGTCGGTTAAACTACTGTTCTGCTTTTCTATTTCAATATTCTATATTCAATACAATGGTCACGACTGACAAGCGAATTTCAACGGTAATAACATTATTCACATTGCATTGACATTGAAAACCAAGATATAAAAATAACATTGAACAAACGCTCCAGAAAATGCAACAGTATATCTTTATATTTGATAAAAAACTTCGCTACAACTCTTACTAGGTTTCAGTTTGTTAAATGCTTCATAATTTCATTTCTGCTTATAATTTAATCAAGTTCTTTATATACTGTTTGCTGGTCTAAATAAGGTTCTCATTCTTTTAAATCTCTGCAACCCCGAGATTCTTCAATATCATTACTTTGCAGGGAGATATTACTGGGTTTTTCCCTAAACAAATAACTTATAGAAATGTTTTTATCTTGATCTTTTTAAACTATCCAGCATGTCACCTTCTTGTCGTTTGTAATTATGTTTGCGCCTTAACTCTACGAGCTTATACCGCTGTTTTGCATTTGTTAAAACCTTAAGAAAAGTATCAGATTTGTTATGTGTTATTAAAAACACTCAAAGCTTTCTGATATTCAATAAACAAAGTGTTATTGTCTTTCGTAACCCAGGGATTATAAACGACTTTCTACTTCTAAACTGGATATGCTACAGCTTCATTTTTCACAATATAGTAAATACACTCCTTCATGATATTATATGGTTTTGTAACACATTTATTAACTAATAACTGTCGAAAGTTGTCAATATTCTGTTGTAATTTATCCAGAATAAGATTGGCATTTAATTCATTCCATCTACCTGTTGTACATTTTGACCCTTTTTACAATGGATGTCTGTATTTGAGCATCAACGCACACTTTTCTGCTCAGATATCGACAAACTTATAAATACATGTATAAATAGACAAGGATGAATGATCCGAAAAAAGTACAAAATTGCCCTGATGTAAAATTACAGACATTACAAATATGATAAGCCACTGTCAATAAATAATCAATAATACTTCTACCGGGTTTTTTTTATAACGTTTAGTTTTCCACTTAATCACATGGATCCCGGCCGTTTATCATACACAGATCATGTTATCTGCACAAGTCAAGTTGTCTACGCCAAACTTTTAACAGTATGATCTATATTATTACTTGCAACTTTTGTTTCATCAGTCTTGTAGTCTATTTTGTAATTGGGGGAGTCTTAAATACTATCACGTAAGAAATCATTGAATGTGTAATCAATCATATTACAAGTTCGAGCTTTTAAATCATTTGCAATATATACATCTTCAGCTAAACCGTACTTTGCGATGGATCTTCAAGACAAAGGAAAACATCTGTATCATTATACTCATAAAACATGCTATTTTCTGATGGGATATAACAAAAAAAACGGAATATATCATGTTATTCTGTACCATAATAAAAAAAAATACGGGTCTTTTCGCTGCAATATCCTACTTTAAAAAAAAGAGTTTAATTCCTCCCCTTTACATAATTTTCTTGGGAATAACATCTTATCATACTCTACCAGCTCGAGATTGTCCTCTTCGCTAATCCAATCGCGGTACATAAGAAATCTGTTCCTTCATCTTCATATTCATCCGAGAAACTTCCTCCTTAAATATTTACGCTTACGAATTTTTGTGTGGTCTTGTTGTGTAGGGCGTTGTTATGAACAGTTTTTTTAAACAAATTAAACTCAGTGAGTGTTAGCTTTGTTGTAGATGTTGTATTTGTTCGATTATTTTATATTCGGTGCATGCCCTGAGTATGATTGTTTTGGGTAGGAGGTTCCACTGTGATATGGTGTATGGAAAGAATGAGTGTTTGTATGTGTCTTTGGACGTGTCCCCGACGTGTTCTGGTGTCTGCCGGGAACCTATTGTTAGTATGAATTGCTACTTGTGGGTGTTTTATTTTGTAGAGAATAATAATGCGTGTTCTTGTTCTGCGTGTGTGTAGGGATGGCCACCTATGATGAATATTCACCATTGTGAAACTCATGTCTTTCATCATTAACGCCTTATTCTTTGGCTGCATGGTGTTCTTCCTTTCTGTTTGATGCCCCCTTTGTTGTTGTCTGTCGTACCGGCTAGATACATATTTATTGATGTTGTTTTCTGTGTGTTTTTTATTTTCTATATCAAGAAAAGGTTTATGATCAATACACACATTTTGTTTGACCCCATACTGAAAGCCATATCTTGCACATAGTAAGGATCATTTACTGTTTTCACATCGATAGTTCTTAATTGTATTATACAAAGCATTTCCACGTCCTAAAAACTACGAACCGTTGTGGATGTAATCCAATTTTAAGCCGCAAGCTCAACCAATTAAAAAATCTCTCCAAATACCACGACATATACGCACCAGAGAAAGGTTCCGCTTGCTTGTAGAAAAAAGTAGGTTAGCTAGAAGGAATCATCGATTCACTGATATCGATGAAAAGACATTGCAGTTGTCATTATCCCCATCACCCCACAAATGAAACTTTGTACCACAAACAGATGAAGGTAGATATTCAAGAATGTGTTTGCTGCAAAAGAGACAAACATTGCATCGAAACGACAAACATTTTTGCTGAAATCACCTACAGATTAACGTAAAATGTCCTGCCTAGCAAAATTACAATGCGCCTGTCCTTTTGCGCAGAAAGGACCAGTTCGTCCCTGTTTAAATGCTATATTTAAAGAATAAACCCCTCACAGATCTGCAAATGCAAATGCAAGCATTAGAAGCTTTTGCCAATACTCGCCAGAAAACAGCATCAGGGAACTACGTCTGTCCCTACTTGGTGACCAATTAGAGCGGTTCAGCCAATAGGAACGCGATAAACGAAAGTGGCCTACGTCATTAACTTGATACGAATAAATCATTGATACCTATAGAACGATTTCTTAGGGGTCGTCTGGAAATGACAATATGTTTTGTTTTGTTTTGTTTGTAGTTTTCGTATGGTTATTGTATCTATTAATTTCATTGAAGGTTGCCGTACCATGTTCCAAAACGACATCACGTTAAATATTACGAGAAAGAGCGCGGTCGGATTTTGTTTGTTTTCCCCCCAAAAGCCTGAATGCCGCTTATGTGTACACGGGGAATGTACATGTATGTATATGGCTTATATGCTAATATGAGGGCAGCCATCTTTTGATCTTTTATACTCTTTCTCAGTCGGGTTTATTCAAGGGATAAGATTAGGGATTTGTATTGGGTTAGGAAGTACAGTTGTTATTATGCTAGCTGATGGATAGGATACTGTTTGCATTACATCAGGGATGGTTAAGTCTGGGCTATACAGTAGAGGACTTTACGACAATGCCTTTTTATTGTCTATATCAGGATGACATTTACTGACAGTGGGGGTTTCTACATAATATAACATGATCGCTGCCGCAATATTGCAAAGACGATGTTATCTTATCAGAGCACATTATTTTTTCAGTTTTCATACATTTTACATCTCATGTGTAATTTTCCTGTTGACTGTAGTGTTTTTTACAGTATTGTTTTAAATAATGTTTCCATTTTATTTAGTTAAGTTTATCTTGCATTTGTTATTTGTCATCGATATAGTTGAACTTCTGTTGGTACCTCATTCAACAATAGTGCATGGGACACATATAATGATACAGTGTACACCTATATAAAGTAAGATCTGAATACAAATGTAGTTACATATCAGAAATATACAATTTATATGGCAACACCAGGAACCGGGATACAGTCTCATTGCAGAAAAGGACACCATAAAGAAAGTCAGGGAGAAACGTTACACACACAAATGTGACTGCACCGTTGGGATCTGGTAATGAGTTCCACTGCATCATACAGCTGTTTCCTCTTTCTAGGCGTCAACAGTGATCATAGGGGCCAACAGTGATCATAGGGGTCAACAGTGATCATATGGGTCAACAGTGATCATAGGGGCCAACCGTGATCATAGAGGTCAACAGTGATCAAAGGGGCCAACAGTGATCATAGGGGCCCACAGTGATCAAAGGGGCCAACAGTGATCATAGGGGCCAACAGTGATCATAGGGGCCAACAGTGATCATAGGGGTCAACAGTGATCATAGGGGTCAACAGTGATCATAGGGGCCAACAGTGATCATAGGGGCCAACAGTGATCATAGGGGTCAACAGTGATCATAGACGTCAACAGTGATCAAAGGGGCCAACAGTGATCATATGGGTCAACAGTGCTCAAAGGGGCCAACAGTGATCATAGGGGCCAACAGTGATTATAGGGGTCACAGTGATCATAGGGGCCAACAGTGATCATAGGGGCCAACAGTGATCATAGGGGCAAACAGTGATCGTATGGGCCAACAGTGATCATAGGGGCCAACAGTGACTATAGGGGCCAACACTGATCATAGGCGTCAAAAGTGATCATAGGGGCCAACAGTGATCATAGGGGTCAAAAGTGATCATAGAGGCCAACAGTGATCATAGGGGCCAACAGTGATCATAGGGGCCAACAGTGACCATAGGGGTCAACAGTGATCATAGGGGTCAAAAGTGATCATAGGGGCCAACAGTGATCATAGGGGCCAACAGTGATCATAGTGGCAAACAGTGATCATATGGGCCAACAGTGATCATAGACGTCAACAGTGATCATAGGGGCCAACAGTGAGTATAGGGGCCAACAGTGATCATAGGCCCCAACACGTTGGAAATCACAACTGGCCTTACTGCTGTTGACCTAGAAGAGCAGATGCGTGAAACACCTTCATTGAGCATTTCAAAATTTAGAGGAGAACTGTTTACAATAAATCTTGGAGACTAAAAAAACCACCAGCAACGTTTACTATTTTGTCTCTTGAAAAAGGAACGTAACACAAACATGTGACTGCACTTTGAGATTTGGAAGATACAGTGTGCCAAAATGAAATACACTGGCATTATTCTGACACCCCGGAAGTTTCAACCAAGCACACTGAAAGTGTAAACCTTACACTCAAGGCGTGTAAATCTGCCGCTTCCGACGTGTAAACCTGACACTCTGGACGTTTAACATTTAGAACATTTAAAGTAAGCATCAATTTAAGATACTGGTATAGTGATTAAGTGTTTAATGATGGTAGGCACTGAGATGTGATAGGGGTAATGTAATAACGACGAACATTCCGTTTTGTAGAAGCATTGGATGGCTCCAAGGGACGAATCTGCTATCTAATAGTTTGTTTGTGTATATATATAAATGTTTTTCTTTTATTGAAACTAGAACCCCTTATGCACAAATTTCTATAATAATCTTAAACTGAAGCTTTCTTTTTAGTTTGTTTCCATACTTTTTGCAACCTCTAATGCCCTTATATAGCGAGATATTATCTTTTATTATTCCAACATTACTTTTCTACCGTATTTATCACTTTTCGTAATCAAATGTTCATAGCATCATTGCACGACACCATTATATGTGTGTGTGTGTGTGTGTTCCCCTGGCGACTTCCCCACGTAGGTCTCGAACCCGCGACCCTGTGGAGGAGGGCTAGTGGTAGTTGAATGTCAGACGCCTTAACCACTCGGGCAACAGCGGATGGATTCATTTCTTTTTAACAGTTCAGCCTCAGTTTAATAAGTGATTCGTTGAATAAACTAAATTAAAAACTAGAGTTCTTTACTGCAGCATTAGTTCTAAACATATCAAGCAGGTAAATCTAGAGAAAGACTATATTTTTCCATACAAGCAAATGACTAGGCATTCATATTGGGTGTTAACAATCTGGGGAATATTTTACCATTTTCGTTTGATTAAGGAACAAGTTTTGATAGTAACAGGACTCACCACTGCTCCTGTAGTCACACACTATCTATAGTTGATATGAAGTTTGAGATAAGCGAGATGTTGTTATGACGATAGTGTACGTTGCTGTATGTTTCAGTACAGAGTTTGAGCTGTGATCCTGTTCTATTCACGATATAAACCGCTGTTTTATATTTTATATTTTGATATTGAGATCGAATCGGAAAACTGTTGATTTGACGACATAGTACGCTGTTTTATGTGATTTAATGATGGTATGAAGTTTGACTAAAGATACGTTTGTAATGACTTTATAGAACGCTGTTTCATAAAGGCATAGCTCTCTGGATGCTTTGGTGAGGACTAAGCCGGTCTATGGGGAAACTGGAAGTAAATATTTGAATCTAGGACAAATATAAACACATTCACTTACATCTACATATATTGAAAACACTCTTCATTGTTTTTCATTACTCTTTTATTAAGAGAAAATTCCAATACGAAATACGAGTAGAAATTATTTTTAAGCGTATTCTCGCGAGAGTGAGATGTAACATAATCATCTGTTGCTTGGGGAAGTAAAAATACAGAATAGGAACGTGTTTTAAAAATCAGAATTGTTGATATATAAACATGTTTGTCTTAATATCCCGATTTCGATAAAACATTAACATCCTTTTTGAGTGAAAAAAGTCAACTACATTGTATGCGACACTGCATGTAGGAAACTTCTTTCAGAGATTAATGTAACGGTATTTCTTCTAAATTACCATTCTCCACTCCGAACCCACTGTACAAAGGTGTCCCGACTTAAATCTCAACCCAAAATTAAAAAGAAAAGCCAGCGTAGTATATCGTCAATTTAACAGTATCTCAACTCACACTTCAGTTAAGTAGCCGTGTCAGTGATTTGTCAGTCTGGAGATACATATATGTATGTAATTGGTCAGTATAAAGATTAAAATCATTGTAATTCTAGAAGGTTTTGCGTAAAATGTAATAGCACTGATGAAGATTTTATGCTTGTGGATTTTTGCAAATTGAAAACGATAAATCTATTCAGGAAAGAGGCAATATAAACACAATAATTCAATTTAATACAAGTACATTATAATCGCTCATAATTAGATATTGGATATGTGCGTGTATAAAGGTATCTGAATGACGCTTGGCACTGTAATCTAACATCGCATTATTACAAATCACCATGGTGATACTGGCCTTTCGGATATAGTAATGTCGATATTCATCTTACAAATATTGTTTTTCTTGATTTTTTACATTAATTTTTCTACGTACGTTAAACAAAGGCTTCGATTAAAGTACATATTTAGTTATCTGAAATAAAATATGATGAATGGTAAACAATTGCGATATTTGTACCCATACACAAAACCGATCAATTGAACTGATAATATCGTCCCAGACATCTTACAGTGGTATATTGCTGTTTTGTTCCGTTTTGTTGATTTTTGTTTTGCTTGAGATTTTGATTTAAGAACATTTCATCAAGGTACACTATGTACCCGATGACGTTTCAAACGGTGAGTGACGAAGGGCTATAAAACCCCACTGACTAGCTTATACTAGCGTCGTGTTATATTTAGAAACAAATAAATCTTTCAAAATCAATTCTAGAAACAAGAGCGTTCAAATCGGCCGATTTTGTTATCGCATTGCAGTATAGTTCTGTAATCCATATACGTAAAAGGAGGAGACAAATACACTGTTGGATGCCTGTTAAACTATTCAAACGAAAGGCATTATTCTATAGATTTCGGCATAAGGCATCATATAAGGCATTATTTTCCGTCGATGGGACGTACGTTCCAACGTAGGATCACCTGTTGTCATCGCATTATAATGCTTTCAATGAACTCGTATTTCAGAGTACCTAGGTCAAGGTCACTGTTGCTATTTATATGTTTGTCATCGCTCTAACAGCTTAGTTTCTGCACGGGTTTTGATCAAACCTCCTTTATTAGTAATACCTGACAATACCTCAAACGACTACGTTTTGCAGGGCTCCACGGTCAAGGTCTAGGTCACAGTTACTATATATAGAATTATCCATATAGCAACTCTAATCCAGACGGGTTTTAATAAAAAAAAATATATTGGTCATGCATGCGAATACCTCCATCGAGCTCGTTTTTCCGAGTGCTAAGGTCAAAGTTTACGTTACAATTTATAGATTTTGTTTGTCATTGCTTAATATACAGAGACATACCTTTAAAATCATCATAAAGAAGAGATACCTTAAACTCAACATATAGAAGATATACGTGTACCTCGTGACCGAAGGGTTGCAGGTTCGAGAAACGTCACGCCATTATGTTGTATCTTTGAACGATATACTTTACTCCGCTTGTTCCAGTCTACCCAGCTGTAAATGAGTGCGTAGTTAGGCAGTACTAGAATTGTTGAATGTTAGCTGTGAGCGCCGAAATGGCAGCACCGACGTCTGTATACTCCCCAGGGAGTTGAGAAATATATTGGCTGCTTGCAAATACCCTATAACCACAGATAATCTGTGAACCGCTTTGCGACGATTTACCAACTGGGTTGTGATAAAGCGGTGTATACGAACCTCGAATTATTATTATTAATAGATACACATGTTATAAAGTAAATATCTCAACAATTCCAAACTAGAACTGTAAGCCACTGACATATAGCAGTCTCCCCTCATCTGCTCGACAATCCATAGCAGCCTTCTTGAGTCTTGAGTCCCGAACGTGAACAGTCTGTCTTTGAATATAAATTATATCCCCTATGTTTCGCTCCCATAATGTATTGAGACAATTGGGGACCTAGAATTGAAATTATTATTTTCATCTTTATTTCAGGTATGAATCAAATTTATTTTGTAGTCTTGATTTTGAAAAATCATTGCAATTTGTCAATTTGTACTGACGCAGATGTTAGTTGTAAAAAGATAACATTTGCCTTCTCTAAGCTTCGATCGAGAGGGAATTTCCCTTTAGCTCAATCGGCAGAGTGGTGGTCCCTAGGAGTCTAGGAGTCGCTGAGGTGATCCCCTGTGGAAGCACACTACTCTCGTTCCTGTTACAAATGGCGTCCCGTTGCCCTCCCAGAAATCACAGAGAGTTAGAACCTTGGTTGTTGTGATGTTCAAGAGTGGACACATAAATAAATAGATAAAAGAACTGAAAGCTTTGCAACGCATATGTTAAGACTTCATTCACATACTGCAAACCTTTCACTCCCGGGAGTACCCTTCAGAAAATGTATTGCCAATGAAAAGTTGCATAAAATCAGTCTATAGACCTATAAATGTCAAGTGTGAAGACTTGTGTATTCCATTCTTTACTAAGAAAAATGCAGAATAATAGCATAGGTGATAAGTTGCGGGATGATATCTCTGTGGTGTAATATACCCTGCTATATATAACAACGATGACCTTGACGCAGTCCAAAGCAAGGCATTTTAGAGAGGAAGAAGGTACTTAGTGCAACTAGAGGAGTGATACACAGATAAGGACAAGCATGTATTTGAGATTGCACGATAATAATGTTATCAAAAATTATTTTCAGGAAATTTATTTCATTTCAACAAATTTTATTGCAAAAAAATATGCAAAGGGATAGGGCATCAGACAAAGCCTATATAAGCCTTCTCCTTACAACTTTGGTATGGTATATGTACAGTCATTGAACTCATCAAACAAACATATAAACAATTCATATAGTGTGTTTCCATGTCCCCACCGTGCAAGGTATAGTTATGAATAAACAAATATTTTAGTGTTGATAATGTACTCTGATATACATTGTAGTACAAATGCATTGGTTTCTTCATCACATTCATGACATCCATGAAGTAATGTGCTTATATTAAAATGGTCATGGGTGATATTTTGGTTAATCAGCTGAGTTCTAAGTGTCAATCGAGAATGGTTCGAATAGAGGACAGATGAAAAAAAACAAATGATCCGCAGTTTTCTCACCAAGGTTGCATGTGCATATTGGAGAATCTTTTAAATGATCAAGAAAAAGGTCAGAGTTCAAATTGCTGGCTTCATTTCTAAGTTGACACATAATTATATTTATATTGCGACTGCCATCATTTGCAAACGTTTTTGTTGTAGCCGAGACAGTTTCATTATTTTTGAAGAGTAGAGCTTTAAATTGTGATAGAGAGTTTACATTGGATAAACCAAAATTAAGAGCGAATGAGTTGAATTCCCTAAATGTACTTGGAAAATAGCTACTATAATAGCTTGCTGTTCTACATATTGGAGTGTTGAAATAGCAAGTCGTCCTTAATGGATATCTTTCATTTTCATTGTGATATATAAATGGTTGCACTATATCTTTCAGATGTTTCGGGGCATCCCATGAAGTACCTCAAACATTAATATTAATTTATCTTTTTGTCGTCTATCTGAGAGAGATTCCCAGACAAGTTCTTTATATAATCTATGATGAGAGGTACCTCTACGCAATCCTGTTATGACTCTAGCAGCTTCTAAATGAACAGACTCAAACAGTTGTTTAGCTTGTTCCGTGCAATTGTCCCACAAGACGTCTGCATAATCCAATAAAGGCAAACTATATGTTTTATACATCTTTAAAAGAGTTTTCCTTGAGACTCGTTTTTTAAGTGATTTTAATATATTTACCCTTTTAAACGCTTTTTCATATATATAATTTACATGGTGAATCCATTTAACATCTTCATATAAAATAACACCTAGATGTTTGTGAGTAGCAAGGGATTGAACTGGGCTATTGTTAAAAATATATCTGGATGTAGCGTGTCTCTTTTCCTAGTAAATATCATCGATACAGTTTTTGAAGGGTTGAAATTGATATCCCACTTTTTACCCCAAGTACTAATATTTGACAAATTTCTGAATTTTTTATTAGCTATTTAAATATTGTTATTTTCAATTATTTCACTTAAGGATGTATCATCAGCAAACAATTTTATGTCACTAGTTACAATATCGGCTATATCATTAATATATAAAAGAAATAAAAAGGGACCTAAAACAGATCCCTGTGAAACTCCAGCGTTTACAGATTTATAAGTTGAGAAAATGCCCTCGGTTAAAACACGTTCTTTTCTATCTGACAAGTAATTTTTAAACCACCTTAGCAAGTTTCTAGTTTGTATAATAACCCTTCATGCCTCACTCTATCGGAGGCTTTACTTATGTCACAGAATACAGAGCGGATTTCTCGTCCTTTATCAAGGGAATCCATAATCATATGATTTATCGAAAGAAGTTGATTCACAGTTGAATCTCCTGGAATAAAACCTGACTGGTTCTTAGTAATGATTTCATATTATTGCAAATAGTTATATAGATATTTAAAAATTACTTTTTCTATTATATTGCTAAAGCGAGAGGTAACTGAAATAGGACGATAATTAGAAACATCATTTTTCTCACCCTTGCCTTTATAAATAGCATTAATGTTTGCAGCTTTCCAGGACAATGGGATTGAGCCAGTTTCCATGGTTTTATTACAAAGGAGGGTAAGAGGAAGAGTGATAGAAGGTGTTAGTAGTTTTATAAGTTTTGGGACCACTTCATCAGGACCAGCGGGCTTCTTCCCATTTAAAGTAGAAAGTTGATCTTTGATATCCTGTTGGGTGAACTCAATGCTATCAATAACGAAAGGAAAATCAGAAGGGGAAGGGAGAGGATCAAGATCATTTGATGAAGTAGAGATAGAAGAAAAGTAACTATTAAGGTAGCAGTATACAGTAGAGGGTTGTGGCCATGGTGATATTTTTGTTAAATGGCTAACCCCTGTATAATGATATGTAAAAAAAATATAAAAATGAAACTGTACTAAAATTGGTATAAGCATGATGAAGTGGGCTATGTGAGTTTCACATTTGTAAAAAAATAAATAAAAAAATGTTTGGTTCGAGAATAAAATTTTGGCCATAATCCGAAAGGGTGCCTACACATGAAAAGCTAGCTTGACAGGAGGTAAAATTTTGACAACAGCACACGACGCAAAATTGCAAAAAAATCAAGTTTTACAACTTTACTGGGACCTAGATAATTCTGCATCCAGGTAGGTAATCTTTAATATTTCAGACAGAACTTAGGGGAAAAAAACACCAGTTGCGGGGGTCAAAGATGTATACACTTCTCAGTACTTTATATGAATTGTAAATGTAATGCAGTTTACAAATATATATACATGTATACATGTGTTGTGTAGGGTAAATCCGCTGTGTTTACATTTCCTCGACATGTGCCTTGTTTATCAGAGTCGGGTCATTTCTACTGTATTCTGCTACCTAAGACAGTCTGCCTTATCAAATGGATTTTGAAGGAAAGAGCCATTGTCGTTTAAAGGAGGGACACTGGTTTGCTTATTGTCGGTTTTTAACAGAGATTTCGCTACTTTCCACCACCTGTCAAGTGGTAAGCTATTGCTATTAAGGGAGGATTCGAGTTTCAAGAGGTATTGTTTGTTTGTAAGTCTAATTAAATCAATTGTTTCATTTCGAATTAATCTATACCTTTCCCAATGAAATGGGGAATTCGTGTTAACAGCTTTGTTATGGATACGATTTCTTTGCCTTATTTTAAGTCTAATAGTATTTGTAAACCAGGGTTTATCATTTGGTCTTACTGTAACTGATCGATGTGGAACGAATTCCTCGATTTGTTCATTTATGGATTCAACCAGAATATTATTGAAATCGTTAACATCATTGTTCTGGGAAATAGAGATCCAGTCAATGTCTGCATTATCATATTCAAAAATGGTTTTCTTATATGCAGTTTGTTTAAATACTGAGTATGATAAGTCAAAGTTGATGAGACAATGATCACCGCATACGGGACTAAGGACTGATGTACTTTTAATCAAGTTCCTGTTGTTGGTAAGTATAACATCAATAGAGGTAGCGCATGTGGGAGTAATTCTAGTAGGCTCATTTAGTAAACTGGTAAGATTATATTTTATTAGTAATAGACCTAGATGAGAGTGTGGCTGAAGGGATAACATATCTACATTTATATCACCAGTTAGAAAAAACATCAGTAACATCATCATCAAAAACTTTATCAAACATATCATCTAACTTTCGCCAGTATTCAACAGTAGATTCAGGTATGTAGATACATTCCAAAAGTGATTTACGATTATCAACTGTTAGTTCCAGCCAGATAATTTATATATCGTTGTGTTCTAAATCAATTCTATGCTTACTAACAACTGTATTTTTCGTATAAAAAATAACTCCACCTCCGAATCCTCCTTGTCTATCCTTTCGATAAAAAATACAAAAACTATCTAAAACAAGGTCACTATCACGTTTTCATGGGGTAAGATGTGTTTCTGTAAGACATATTATATCATTTTCAGAAAGTTCATTATCTATAATATCCAGTTTGTTTCTAATGGAACTTACATTAAGATGAGAAATTTGAAGATTGCGCAGAGGTCCAAGATTTAATTCAATATCATTACATAAAAGTAATAGGATTACCAATATAGGACTAAAATGTACGTTTTTCTCAATAAAAGTTAGACTGTATAGATAGAGTATATCAGAATATATTTTGAGTGCATTAGATTTGTTGCTTCCATGTACGTCATGTACCCATAGTCTCATTACATATTGCACACACATTAACCGGAATCTAAGTGATATAACACTATTTGGTACACGATACACATGGAAGATAAGATATGAGAAAATAACCTTGACTTGGGGTGGAGACACACTATACTGAACATAACACAAATAAGTATATACAAGACTATAACATTAACAAAATCTTTTTTGAAAAATCTGCGTGGGACAAAATGATGATAATATTAAATTCTATTTTTTACTACAGGAATGAAATTTTAACTACAACTGATATATACATGCAAACCGATGTCGGTCGTCACTGGTAGTCCGGTACATGTTTAATTAGACTTAAAATATTATTAGCTCAGATTAGCTATCTATAGTGTACGTGGAATCGTTGTTTACATGTGACGACACGTGTCTATTTTTTAAAGATACCATCTTGTGATATCACAGTGAAGTCATGTAGACATGTTTCATAATGTATGTATATTCTATGTTTTCACATTCTAAATGCATGTTTTATCAGAATATTGAAATATGTATCGAACTGCGATATAGTACACATGGCATGTACGTGCATACAGGCGCACGAGACACATGATCCATGACGACCGACCTCAATAACCGCGACACATATGAAGGGCCGTGGGTGGGTCAGGTTATCCATAGTGAACTCGTTGTATTCAAGCGCACGAGACCATCCGTGACAACCGACCTCGATAACCGTACCAAGGTGGACTAAGACCACAATTAATTTTACTATATGTTTCATTGTAACATTTAATTTCATAACAAATTCCCAATATCCGATAGCCAACTTTCCATCTAACCTGGTCAAGAGCAACATCTTGGGAGTAAAATATCAAAATTTCAACATAGCATGTTGGCCTTTTTCTTGAGATAATCGTCTGCATGTGTCACCAATGTCAAAAATAAACTTCCGGGTCAGGGGTAGAGGTAAACACAGGACTTTTCACACAGCACCCTGCACAAAAAATTAATGCACAATATAAAAATTTGACACAGAAATTGTTAGATTGATATCTCCACAGTATTTTAACACCAAACTTTTACACAAACACCAAGTTCTAAGAGGCATAGTATAGTTTTTACTAAAGTACCTATATTTCTAAGGGACTTCATTCGTGGGTACTGAACCCGGAAGCATTTAATTGTGACCTCAGTCCTATTATAGGACTCAATTTTTTTTGATTTTTTTAAGTAAATTTTTCCTGAAACTGTAAGCAATTTGGAACTTGTTGGTGAAAACCGCGTAATTTTAAGACATATAAAACAGAAGTTATGATGAATTTAAAAAACTCTATCATACTGTGATTTTGTGCTGAGTTTGACAGACATTTTCTACATATATTTCTAACTACAAGGGTCAGGGAAAATATCATATCTTCTGAAAAAAATATGATATTTCAATTCTGTAAAGTGATTTATGAAGCAGAATAATATCTCCACTTACTCAAATAAGTTGTTTACATTATAATCTTCAACTTAATTTTTTTTTAAGAATTTAAATTTAAATTTTTGCTTTAAAATTTAAACTCTTTCATTAAATGAATATTTAAACAGTGCCAAAACCATCATTCAGTCTCCATAACTACACAAAATACTCTAGAGACAATTACAATTATCATAAAGATAAGTTGCACGCATGGACGCACCCACAGCCACCTGCATACACACATATAGACAGATAGCCAGTGCCAAAGGCAGGGGGGGTGGGTGGGGGGTGTGTGTGAAAGGGACCTATCTCTTTGATGTTAAGGCTCTCCTGTTTTCTAAATCATCATCTTTAAAGTTGATAACAAACAAACTACATAAGAATGAGTAGACAAGTGGTCAGCACCACTCTGATTTTGGATTCTCAACACAACTGACCACTGACCACCACTACTACTATTACTACTATGAAGGGAGATACTAAGAGGAGGAAAAATCATTTTCAACCTGGAAATATTCCCAAGAATAAGGGCCAGACACTTATGCCTGTAGAAGATCAAGCTGGACACCCAAATGACCGGACTGTATTTACCAGAAGGCTAACTACAGAGGAGTTCAAGCTGGTGACCAAACCTAGTCATGATGGTCGATCACTTATAGCCTCGGACACTGAAGACAGACCATGTCCAGCTCGGATACTTCGCCCATCAACAGTTCCTCAGGAAGACTCAGACTCTGAACCGGACAATATCGAGGGAAACAGAATTATTGATGTACTCTTAATGGTAAAAATGTGGAATTCTGTATTCAGACTCCATGCAGAAAAACACCATGAGACATGCAAAATTCCAGAGTTTGAACTTGACACCGAGAGTAAACGGGCCCTGGGATGGAGTTGTTCCGTGCGGTGTGCTAAGTGCAGCTACCGGTCTCCACTGCACAAGCTCTACAGAGAAGCGGACACAAATAAGCCGGGACCAAAGCCAGCACTTGTGAACAGGTACCTACCATCAGCACTATGTGGCCAGTCTGTCAGCACCAAAGGAGCCAGACTGCTTCTCGGACACCTCAACATCCCTGCCGGAGCAAAAAGTGGGATGCAGCGACAAGCTAACCTGGTGTCCAAGGAGATAACAGCACTCAACAAAATAGACATGGCCGAGAAGACCAGACAGGTAGTGGAAGTTAACCACCTGAGAGGGGATGCTAATCCGAGCACTATCGGAATAGCACTGGACGGGCGATACAACAGCACATCATTTGGGAGTGCTAAGAAACCTGGCATGAATGCCTCACAGGGAATGAGTCTGGGCATTGAGACATCAACTCCTAAGAAGTGGATAGTAGCACGCACACTTCAGAACAAGCTGTGCTGGACTGGTGCTTGGCTGAGGGGAAAAGGATATGACGTCAACTGTCCTGGCGGCCACCCTGACTGCACAGCCAACACTGACCGATACGACGGCCTGTCAGAGCATGCCATGGGAAAAAACATCGGAGATCAGCTGACCAGTCAAGGTATTTTGGTCAAGTACGCCACGACTGACGGGGACGGTACTGGAGCCAAAGGCATTGAGGAGGCCATGCAAGCGCTAGATCCCATGTGGAAGGTGGAGAGACTGGCCGACCCTACACATTTAGGCAAGGCACAGTTCCGAAAGTCTAACAGTGCCAAGTTCAGTGAGTCCATGTTTCCTGGCCGAACCAGACTGATGAGAGCGCATTCCCAGAAAATATTTTCTCAGGACCTGAAAGCCCGGAGCAGTCTGATCTTCAAGGACCTGATGAAACTTCACAATGGAAACATGGACATTATAACAAAACGTTTACCCGCTGTGCTTGATGCGACTGTTGCGTGCTACTCCGGTGACTGCTCCAAATGCAAACAGCATTCTGTCGTGTGCTCTGGGGGTGACAGTAATAACTGGTGGACACGCTCAATGTTCCTAAGTGCCAACAAAATTCACGGCCTGCAGATGACATCAGATGATGAGATGTTAGTGCTGGAACTCCTGAAGATGAAACTCAGCACCGAGACGGTCCAATCAATGCGACTCAGTACATCTACCCAAAAGAATGAGGGATGTCATCGGACGCTGAATGTTTCCTTGCCAAAGTACCAGAATTTCGGAAGAAATGCTGAGGGACGGTTGGACAACACAATTCTAACCATAAATAATACCGCAGGCAAGGCCACTCAGCAGAAAGTAGATCATCTTGGTGGAACTCTGAGTAAGGAGGTTCGACATCAGCTGGACCAAATAAGCTCCGAGGAAATGTACCAGCGCCAGCGTCAGTACAAACCCGATGTCAAGAAGAGAAATCTTGAGTTGTTGGTGGAACAGCACAGGGAGCATGCAAACAGGTCAAAGTCTGCCAGGAAGTCCGACTACAGGAAAGGTCAACTTGATCCAACACTGCATCGAACCAGGGGAGACAATCAA
This sequence comes from Mizuhopecten yessoensis, assembly GCF_002113885.1. NCBI lineage: Eukaryota > Metazoa > Mollusca > Bivalvia > Pectinida > Pectinidae > Mizuhopecten > Mizuhopecten yessoensis. The sequence goes on along the minus strand of NW_018403461.1, from coordinate 567,338 downwards.
CCTCAGGACCACCTGTATTGAGAGAAAAATGACATTTAATTTGAGGACTTTTTTGAAATCAAAGACAAAATTCCAAATTCAAGAAATATGTAACAAATGAAATAAAAGTTACATATATATGACTACCTAAAGAGGGAACCTCCACGTGGTGGTAGTCGGACAATGTTGTATCTGTGTATACAATAGCTAATACCCTCAAAAATAGTTGTTTGTTGTTTTTTCAATCAAGCCACTTTCAATTCCAACATACAATTTCTAAAACCTACATGACCATAGCATAAATTTGAATTTAAGCAATATTGTCTGTTATTATTAATGAAATGATGCTCTAAACTAATGTGATTTACATTTACACACAAACTATTGTGGCACAAATGCGAGCAATCCATATCACTTCTAATATCTATTTTTTTTTCAAAAACCGTAAATGACAGTCTATGAGCATGGTTTTTTTTCCATTTCAAATCCCTGGGATCTCGGAAACTAATCAGTCCATATTTTCCATTCTTTGTTAATGGTCCCTGCCAGATTCTACATGTTCCATTTTCTGCACTGATAACTGAATTTTCTAATATTCTGTATTGATACAATTCAAAGAATTCCTCCATTTTTACTTTTAAAAATCAGGTGTAGGAATACATAAAACCACATAATATGCAAATTTAAGTGTCTATATTTAAACACTCTGCCATTAAAAAAATAATTAAAAAATTAAAATTAAAATGAATTTAAACTTTAATTTTTAATCAAATTTAACTTTTTTATAAAAACTATTTGATTCAAAAAATCAAGGATGCAGTATAGAATAATCATGCCAAATTTTATCGAAATCGGTCAAAAAATACGGATCTGAGAAATAAAAACATGCATTTTTAGACCAGTCATATAGGACTAAGACCACAATTAATTTTACTATATGTTTCATTGTAACATTTAATTTCATAACAAATTCCCAATATCCGATAGCCAACTTTCCATCTAACCTGGTCAAGAGCAACATCTTGGGAGTAAAATATCAAAATTTCAACATAGCATGTTGGCCTTTTTCTTGAGATAATCGTCTGCAGGTGTCACCAATGTCAAAAATAAACTTCCGGGTCAGGGGTAGAGGTAAACACAGGACTTTTCACACAGCACCCTGCACAAAAAATTAATGCACAATATAAAAATTTGACACAGAAATTGTTAGATTGATATCTCCACAGTATTTTAACACCAAACTTTTACACAAACACCAAGTTCTAAGAGGCATAGTATAGTTTTTACTAAAGTACCTATATTTCTAAGGGACTTCATTCGTGGGTACTGAACCCGGAAGCATTTAATTGTGACCTCAGTCCTAGGTAAGTATCATTCGGCAAAACCTCGGTCAGTTTCGGTACCCTACCAGGGTACGGATTCTGCCGAGATGTGGCGAGTGGGTAAGTATACGATAAATATTTTGGAATAGTTCTACAAGAATGGATAGGTGCAAAAAGGTATTGATTATTGAAATTCTGTACACATGTATGATATAGAAACGGAATTAGAATAATGCAAATATTCCTCACGATAATACAAGTGACATGGAAATTTATGTCCATATTGATGCCATGTGCTTATGACATCATAGAACAAGAGTACTGCGAGGTAGTGGACCAGCATATGCCCATCGTATGTTATGTATTGTATCCATTAAAACCAATTGTAAAACAAACGGCCAAATGTAGAATATTTCTGCTGGTTCAAAATGTATCAAAATATTGAAACCTCCTGAAAAAGTGAAAACTTGCCTTAACTATATGACTCATGGAAGGTTTTTTTAATATAAGTATTTTACGTATCGTGTATCACGCAACTCAGTGCAGTACTAAGGCAGAAGTGCGAACAATAAAAAAGTAAATGAATAAATTTGGGAGCTTACTCTAATCCATATACATTATATGTCTTCATTGTATATAAAATTGTTAACATAATGTCGACTAAAATATTCGGTACTTTGTTTTGTTTTCCTGGTTATGTTACTTGAATCAAACAATTGCCACTAGCAGAACTTCATTTCTCTATCTCTGGCTTTGGTGATAACGTTACTAAAGGCGTATTGGCTATGTTTTGCTATGAAAGGCGTCACACATTTTGTTGTATTTGCGTCATATCATTATTTATTACGTAAACAAAGAATGCCTTTGACATTGAGTGTGTACATATGTTAAACGACACGCAGTCTTCGTACAAATGAAATTAATAAAACAAAGATTTTCTAAGAAGCTCCCTAGTTCGTTTCCCTCTTTAGAGGTTCATCACGGGAACCCTGTTAATAAGACAATAACACACCACAGGAAATGTGAACGTCATGATACGTTATGACGTCACATAAAACTACCCAAATGCTACGCCAAAATCGACAATGATAAAATATATATCGATTGACCTTGATTCCTTTGAATCTCTTTGTAGAGTATCTTCAGCGGCTTGATAAAAAGGAATAACATCTAATTTATAAGTTGTTCAATGATGTTTATATTGATTTAAAGTTTAAACTCTAAGATGATCATCTTTTGTATGTAAAGTGTCATATGTTATCACAAATCACAACCAGTTTGTTAAAATCAGAACAATTTGCACACATGATTGTATGACATCATTCCGAGATCTATAGTTCATGCAAGCATTCATTTTTATCGCGTTTTTCTCTTCCATTTCTGAATGTTAATTCTTCTCCTTCCGCAACAATACTTCAAACTCCACATCTTATTTTAAACACATGCATTTTGTAAGGAGAAAATTAACCAAGAATACAGAACAATCTTTTCATTTTATTTGTTTGTCTTTTATTGTCAATAATTTTCTGTTTTGGTAAGGATTTTCCCAATACGTTCATCCGTTTTCATACCTTTTGATAATAGAAGAATATTCCAGTTATCGTGAATTATTCTGCAAATGTACAACAGATAAACCTAAATAACCGTGCATGTTCAAAATTTGTTTCAGTCATTAGTTCTATATATTTTTGAACAGCACACCATGATATACTAGCTTTAATTAAGTCAAATAAAGAATAAAAACATCTCTGAAAAAGAAATTCTTTGTAATAAGGAAAAATAAAAATAATAATAGTGAACGATTTCCATGCTAGTTAGTTAATTACAAATTTATTTTTGGGGACGAACGGTAAATACCGAAATAGAGTTTGCGTTTTTTGTACTAAACATTTTTTTCGGTTTTCACCGCATTATCCAAAAATTATTATGGTTATTCCTCATTATCTTTAGTCAAAAAGACAATTAAGAGATATAGTCTATAGTAAATGAATGTGTTCACTTGTTTAAAAAAATACATGTTTTCACAAAAAGCAACATTGTGCTTTTATTTTCTCGCAAAGCAGCTTCAACCAATATTAGGAAGTATAGCCAAAAGTATATGATGAATAGCATATCCTCGAGAAAACGCAAATCTCTTAATTTCAGAAATCATAACTAGTGGCGGAAACAAAAATTCATAATGTTCAATGTTGATCACAGTTTATGTATAGAAATCGCGTCCATCTCAGGATTAGGGGTGATATTAAAAGGCAGTATGTTTGGCATTTCACAACAATCTTAGAAAATCCAATTGTTTAAAATCGACTTCCGTAATCATAATAAATGTCGAATATTCACTTACGAAATAATTAAAGAGACATCTATAAAATAAAACATAGCAAGTCGATATAGTAGCCAATCATTTTCAATGAACCATATAGCTGTTTAACTAGGATGTGGGTTTTCTACGGTTACTCAGGTTTCCTCCCGTATGAAGACCCCCTGTGCACTAAAATCCGGATCAACAAGAGTGATTAATATAAGTTGAAAAATATTATTGAACATAAATTGAATATCTTATTTAATGTTTAACTTGGATGTATCAGTGATACCACGGATCAAAAGATTTAAAATCCATGTCTAAAGGATTTAAGAAATAGAAATGAGAAGCGTGATAGTCGATATGGATCTGTCAGTGCTCCATCATGAACAGGAAAATATCACCGAACACCCTATCTCAGTTTTAGCAATTAGTTATGGAATATCGTTTATCACTTTAGCATACTTTTTAAATGTTGTATTGCGTCGTTTCTTGTCACAGATCAATGTCCTTCTGAAACTATCATCACATGGAAGATCTAACTCGTATTGTAAAATCACAAGGCGACAGGAAAGACTACAAGACTATTCAGTACAAATCATTCTAGAAAAAGTTTATAAAATCTAAAGGCGACGATAAGAAAACGTGTTGTATGTCAGTGTTTATTGTTTTATCGACAATCCTATCTCCTGCAAATTTGTATATGTGTGATATTTTCTGACGCAGGACCTGAGGTAGTTAAGTTGGCGCCTTTAATTTCATCACCATTCACCAATCCCGATGTTTTGTTAAGCACGACATGCCCATTAGTGGAGCCCAGTAAGAAACCAAGACCGTTGCAAACGTGGGCACGGCCCCATGGTAATGTATAGCGGCGTGCATTCACGACCAACCAGCGGACACAGACAAAGACCCGATCAATGTATAGCGGGCGAACGGGCACTATTTAAATGCAACTTTGGCGACGTAACGCTACATCTGATAGACTCACGGACCGGCGCAATAGAGCAGTAATGGCATTATAGACCAACAACACATACAGATTGGTGTTAACTTATTTCTCCGAAGAAGACAAAAAACTAAGACTGAATTAAAAGCTTGGTGCTCGACGTATTCTTGAACATTTGACACAGCGTCTGTGGTTTTGAAACTCTACCGCAGTGAAGTATTGGTGAAGAGACAGCAGCTAACGGCTATATCGGTTTAAAGGTGAGTTTGTTTTAAGAGCTTTTATGTATAACACCTTAGAAGCAAAATATGTCGCTTTGTTTGATGAACACATCATTTTAATAGCATTAATATGAACGGTAACTTCCGCTATGAGATAACAGGAATATTGACAAAACTACAAATTATAAATTTATTTTTCGCAAAACACTGTAATGTACAGTTAATCATCCGTTGCGTATTTCTACATACACTCTTGTAAATTATAACTAACTCTGGTAGGTTGAAACTATAACTATGGCAGTTCGCGGGTTTTACCAACGTAAACTTTTTACTATCACATGGTATTAATGAAAATAATTCATGCACGAAACACCAGTAAATTGCCGTAAATATTCCAATACATTTTATAACTGTTATAGAATAGCTGGTAGATCCAATGAATCGCTCGCTCCCTTGGTGACGTAAACAGGTTCTTTAATTTGGCGGAGACATTTTGACATGTGCTACTTGAACGGCTGGAAACATCTTTTCAGAACACCGTTATTATCCTGTAATATTTTACGACTCAATGGCCTGTTTCATTTTACTATCTACCCATTTCCTGTTGAATTTGGCTGTGACTTCGGATATCGTTCTTGTGTTTTGACAACATGTCTATTATAATTATCTCGTTATGGCATCATGTTTTACGGCATGTAGAGAATGACATTATATCACTTAAGCGGGTTCAACGTTATCAGTTTTGCAGGCTTACATTGTCCGGTTGGGTTCATAGAATCAAACAGTATGTCGATTTCCAATAGCAGAGCATTGAGTTGCATTGCCCTTCTATTTAAAATTATGGTAGGAGTTGTATACAGAACAAAAGACTTCAGGCTGTATTTTATTACAAAGCCAACGTTTTAACATATTCGGAATCTATATTGCTTCGAGTAATTATGTCACGAACATAACTGTTACCAGATTACCAGATTAACTAAGAACCATTGAGTGTCAGCTTGTTAGTATACACTTAGTTTAACAATTGCTTCCCGTGTTCGTTTCATATAGCTAAATACAATATACCTTTCTCTTACGTACTGTTATATTGCACTTGCTGATTTCTCTCTCTATTATACATAATTAGCGCAGCACAACATTATATACATATCAGAAAATAAGAACATATAACACAAATATACAAGTCTGGACGCTAGATCTTTCTGCCTCTATGGGTATCTTCAATGATTTTTTTTCACATCGAGAGAGAAAGAGACATCAATTGTTCGTTTTAAAAGGGTATTTCAATTGTGTTGTTCACTACCATTCGATTTATGCTCGATCTATCTGAGTTTCTGTGTTTAAAGTTTATAAAAATAAAGATTAAGACATATACGTCCTTATCTACAACGGAACAAGTAAAACTTTCACTAAAGATGTATTTCGACGATCGCCGGGTATTTATTACAGAATCCGAAACCGACATGAACAAACAATTGTATGGCTGAAATGTGACACACCATACTTCAATTGCATATTCTTTTTCACTGTAGTGCAATATACTTACGGAGTAGTTAATACATTTATTTGCGTAACAGCTACCTTAAAAATATCTATCAAAAAGGAGATACTGCTGAAAACTAGACGTCTGTGCAGACAGACCAGATGCTCGTGCAGAGTCTGACGTCAACAAAGCTGCATCAGTTATTGCTGCAGAACGTAGAGTTTGTTTCGCGGATCACCAGATACTTAATGAACTAGAAAATAACGAACGTATGTCCTGTCACATTAAATACAGAAGCAAACTGGCGTCAGTACTACAATAACGAATGCAGCTGAAGAATTGAATTTATTTTCTTCAGCATCAGTAACCTTCAGATGAAGTTTATTTTTCTAAAGGTCATATACCTTCTGAAGAATTATCCAGAACCTTAATATTTATATTCACATTTGGTATGGCGATACCCCTTTTTGTTCACGACTACACGCGTAAAGTGTTTTTTAAAGCGTTATGCAAAGCATTCCCCAACACTTGATTCGACGCTAATTATATACTAATTATATACTAATTGTATACTAATTATATAATAGGTCTACAACAACTTTGCAGTTGGTTACATATACCATATTATTTTTACCTTTCAAACATGATTTGATAAGAAGCAATACATACATTTGTATGCGTTATCATTGCAATAAAATGGAACAAACAATAGCAAATAAAGGCTATTTTTCTCCAACGCTACGTTTATGTCACACTTGGGATGTCTCGCAAGCACCAGATTCCCAGTAGATGGATTATAATGTGTATGCAGCGAAAATATAACGTAAATGTAAATATGGATATATATATCATTAGTAACCAGCGTATAGCAACGTTCTGGAGTCAATACAACACTCGTTTCCAACCCATATATCGACCGTACTGTTATAGTTATATCATAGGAAATAATTAGTGGTACTGTCCTTGTTCTTGTTAATAAATGTAGACTGTTATCACTGTTCATTACACACAATGCTACGTGAATCACATTTTATAATTATTTGTTCGTCGAATACACGTACTAGTGATAAAATAATTCCTCTTATTAAAAAAACAATATATATTGTTTGTCTTTGATACATAATAATTTATGTTCAAATTGTCCGGTCGTAATAATCCAAATTCACTGTTAAATGTTTCATACACAGGTTTTGAATATGCTGACCACATGGTGTCAGCATAAATAATGTTATAGAATAGAAATGTTAACAGCTTGTTGTTTATGTCAAACTGTTCATTTTCAAAAATGATATTTTATTTATCATAGATATTGATGAATCATCTGAATAAAATTGTATATAGTGTAAACGAGTTAACGCAAGGGTGACGCTGTACATATGTTGGAGACCACAGACCTTACCCTTTATAGAATTAAGAGCTACTTCTGTAATAAGTACTGAGGTATATGTCACAGCATTTATACAAATTATACATTGTTAGCCCAAACATAGATTTCGAAGTAGACATCAATGCAAAGCAATGATAATCGAGAAGAAACCAAACAAAACATATTGCAACTCAAGCAAAACACTCGGTAGTGTCTGCTGTCTTCTATCTTCGAAATGTTAGTACTTTCTTTCTTTCAGAATATTGTATTGTACTAATCTTACGTTCTTAAGAAATTGGGCAACAGCCAAAGCCTATATAATCCCTCTCCTAAATGTTAATGACGAATAATGCATAACCGGTCGTCAGTTTTCCATAAAAAAAATGTCATCATGAAGTTATTTATTGTTGTGGCATAACATAACCGGCAATGCATGCGGAACTGTCAGAAAAAATACCGCTGGTCAAGTAATTGCAATTAACACATTGCTATAACGATGATGTTCCATGCCGCGTTAATCATTTAAGTACTCGGTATTGGCCGTTAAGTGACACTACACTTGGATGAGGTTCAATTTCACAACGTATTTCATAATGCCTTTTAATCGGATTAAGTTCGCAAAAGATGCAATCAGGCGCCTCGTAAATCAACATAGCACGTGCGTTTAATGGTTCACTGATGTTACGAACACGGCAATTCACGCTCGAATGCATTTGGTGATTAGGTAATATTTTGAATGCGTGTTATTCTTTACAACTGCATTATAACAAAATATAAAAGCTGAATAAGATTTTTACAAAATCTTATAGGCCATCTTTTCATGTCTTGTCGAATACATATCAGTATATCTTTGTGTATGCTATGCGTAAAATCGAATATATACAGTTACAGATATGAATAACAGCAAACAAAGAAAACAAGGGAAATGATTATATATATAAAAATGATTTCCCATGAGGAAGTCGAAAGCATGTGCTATGAAGGAATATGCTTATCTTGAACTGCATTGTTGCATTCGTCAAAAAGTATATAGAAAACTCAATAACCAATCAACTCACCAATAACTTCAGACAAAAGGTCAGATGCCATAGGGTAAACGCAAGAAGCAATATTTGGGATAAAAGTTATTCATGTCTGAAACACGGTGGAATTCATTCCCGAAATTACGATACTTTTATCAATGGGATAATATTAAATGACTGGGACAACTCTGAAAAGTAAAAAAAAAGAACAAAGACAAAAAACAAGTAACAATCTTCATGTGTAACTTTCGATATGTTGGTTTCAATCAGAAAACGGCATGAAAGACAGATAAGTTTAAGATTAACGCTGCTTTCTGTTTTCATGCAATGCATATATAAATGTAAGTACTAAAGACTCGTTATTGAGAATGTACATATATATATATATTCTGTTTGTTTATGTATTTTTATTGTATAATTGTTTCATGATGACTGTGTATCTGTCTGATCGTCCTGGACATTTGACAAGTTCCTTTGTCTGTACTGTCGTTATCACTTCTTTGCCCATTTATCTATTTAAGTAATACGCATCTAACCAGAATTTGTTTGTTCGGATCCAGTACCTATATTGGATCATACTGTCGTTATTACCTATGAGACATATATATACATTATATGTCTTAACGAAACACATACATTTGAAACGAAATTAGTGACGTCTAACTTGGGTTGATAGTCATGGTCCAATTACGTGGACACAATTTCACAAAAATAGAAAACAACAAATCTACACAAAGTGTATGCTGCATCATAAAACCTTTGTAGTGTATGTTTGTATAATAAATGACTACATTCTTATTAATAAATCCGACCTAAATGGTAATTTTAAAAAAGCAGGACCATACATATAAAAAAAATCTAAAAATAGGAATTATGTATTTAGCCGCACAGTGCAGAATAAGATATGTTTGGTTCGTACAGTGATTTAAGTATTTTCCATGTAGTTTCGCTTTATACTTTCTCAGGCATTTCATGTTCTTGGATGAGATTGAAGAAATATTGAGATAACAACATGCTAAGTTCTTGTAACATTACTTAATTCGCCTTTTTGCAGATACTATAGAAATACAAATAACGACGCCATCTCACATCTTTGTATAAACAAAAATATTCAAAAACATTGTACAGGGATTGCAATGCAGTTTGTTTTTACCGAATTGAATTTAAAATAGAATACACAAAGATATGAAAATACATTGAATATTGATTTCTGATATTTTGTTGACGAAGGTTTATATTTTAAAGTGTAATGGTGTACGATTGAAAAATAACACTGAAAGTCTCGTCAGTCGTTTTCTATCATCGGTACCTTAAACCATTGCTTTGTTAATGGTTGTATTGGTATCCCGTAGAGTTTGATTTTGTGTAATTGAGATAAGGGGGGACAAATGTCATTTTCTTTAGTCATACTATTGGAATAATTGTACCGTAGTGAATGGTATTGTCGAGACCAATTATGAAGTATTGCCTTAAGTTATAGCTATACTTGACGTTATCATATATCAATCATTGATATAAGAAATCATATAATGTTTGCGAATAATATAAGAGGACGTGATCTCTATTGGTTCGTCAAATGATTTAGTTAATGCCACGCATAACAGATGATAATGGACAGCAAGCATCTTATAAACGCGTCTTTCCCGAACTGTGAAATACAAGAGGACATTTTCCATGTATATGCATGGTATAGATAGAGGTGTTTGGCTGAATCGAGTCCTGATATATTTTCTACGTGTTTTTATGCTCAATAAACTGCGGAGAAGCATAAAAGGATATCGCACGGGAGAAATAACCCAATTCCATTAATTTATTGTTTTACTAGACAGTGTCCTTAAGATTCGGGCAATGTTTTAAATGCAAAGAGTATTAGGCTATTTAATACCTTGCAATGGAGTATTGTCTTATTTTCATTTATAGCGTAGTCGATGTAAGGAATATACGTAACTATCAACACATGCTCTTATACCAGGAAATCGAACCCAAAACACATATTAACATACGTTAATGGGTAAGACATCTTATGGAGTCTGTCTAGCGTCATTTGCTGATACATTACTGTTTCCATAAAAATGAGATATTTCAAACTTATTCAGGTGTTGGTACGTTGCAGTTTTTGTTATATAGTGATAATAGTTTCTTTTCACAAGGTTTCCTGTGGTATGATTAGAGTGTATTTTTTAGAGAACGCCATGTTTATATTTTATACTCTCAAATCGTCAAATCATTTTTGGAGTAATCATTAGCTACGACATACAATTGTACAGCAACTGTTTTTTTTAGATTCGATTAATTTTCTTGCCACGATTTTGTCATACTGCTTGTCATAGTTGAAGTGTCCGGACCAACTACATGAAATTTAATTCTTTTTCATTTTAGCGTATTTGAATATGGCTGCTATTAATTTTTGCCAATAATAAAAGAATATTTTTATTGAAACATAATTTCATTCGGTAGTTTTTATTTAGGATCTTGAAAAAACGCCCAATTGCAGAGCATAAATTTAGTTCTGTTATATGCATAGATCCTAATTACCTTCGATAATCCAAAGTTTGGAAGCATACTGTGTTCAGTTTCAGCAAAAACTTAACCAAATGCTAATGACATACAATATGTCGGTATATAAATGTTCTGGGAGACCAGTCAGTAATACATACATATCTGTCCATACGTGTGCCAAACTATTGAACACGATTTACTGGTAGTTGACCTATAAACGTGTTAAATAGGATGCTAGAAACGTATCAAGGGACAGTTCAGACTGCCATAAAAAGCAACGTCAGATAGCATTAAGGTTAACTAGCTTGTTGAGGAGTCAGAAGTGGTCACTTCAAGCTGTTAATTCGTTTTAGACCGTTTTCTGTTCGCAATACACACTTCGATTTAGGATTGATGGTCGTTTTTGTAATAGTACAGATATCCCTACATAAATAATAATAATATACAATAAACAACATTTGATATAGCGCCCTATTTACCAAAAATGAGCCACTCTAGAGCGCTTTACAGTACAACGATATACAATTTATACAATTAGCATATACATTAATCAATACAATTTTGAGGAATTTGCAGGAGCTGCCTTATCAGGCGCTAGCTATAAGTCCTATGCCACCTGGCTAATATATCCCTTTGTGTTTATGTCTGCGTGTGTGCTGGAGATGTATTGTGTTCTGTTTGTAGTGGCACCGTGCTTCCAACGGTATCATTGATAGTACTATCTCACTTGAATGCTACAGCACAGATACCGCAACATCCACCCCAGACCATTTTCTACTCCAGCTGAGTTGTGTGGACAGGAGAAAAACACTTTCTCTGAATATTCCATGCGTACGGCGACTTCGGAGATTGAAACCCGGCCGCCTTCGTGTTAATCACTCGACCAATCCGCCCATAATGAGAATATTAAGCATTGAACTGCATTATGTTAAGCGTTGTAGCCCTTATATCCCGTTTATATGCGAACATAACAAAATTTGTTATTGTGACGTCATCGATATCATTGTTGTCAACACCTTATTTGCTGTTCAAAAACTGTTCGAAATAACTAAGTAAAGCATGACTTCTGTATCAAAATGTAAATATAAATAATGAATAATTTAGCAAAATTGTTATGGTCGTATAACACATTTCTATTGCTAATTGGGTTTGTTTGGATCTGCGGCGTAATGCCTCAAAATTGACGAATTTCTTGTCTGCACCTTTTACTTCTTTGCTTATTACATTTACTATTTAACAAAACAAACATGAAGTTGTGCTTAAGATACAAGCTGATTTAGTTATAGCTCATCTCAAATAGCTTCGCTGGAGTACCTTTACACACCCTAGTGTCGTGTGACACAAATAAACACTAGTTCATCTTAAGTGAAATGGCCAAGGAAAATACTGAGTAGTACAAGAACAAACCGTATGCGGCTAAACTGTTTTCTAAAACAGGTCGTGATCGCAAATGAGTAACCATCGGGGTAAGAACAGGCACACACTTGGATACTATCATTTTAATTCCCCATGGTATGTTAACCAGATACACAGGCATTTGTTTTCTGCTTTCCGTAGAAAGTGGATGTAGCGAGGATAGGCCTAACATCTCCCTAATCACGGCGCTCACCTGGGTTTTTTCATCGGTGCCTTTGTCAAACAGTCACGTGTTATCCGTTGACGTTGTTAGAAGTGAAACACGTGAAGGAATACAAAAAGATTATTTTGAACGCACGTTAAATTCCTTTTTAGCTGACAAACGTTTCGTTTTCTTAATCAGAATATGCCATCTGAATTTTAGCTTGATCATCAATTAAATGAAAAGGGTTTTAGCCTCATTTGCTGTAATGCTTTCAATGTTCCGCTGTTAAGTCGATGATTTGCTTCACCGAGCTGTTAAATGTTTTATTCGAAATGTATGATAGAATTCATTCCTGATGATGTTGCCTGAATATGACTATATATTTACCGTATTTACAAATTAAATAATTCGTAGCTTTTTATAAGAACATGAGTTTGTTCAATGAAATATTCTGTTTTCCATCGATTTGACTGACTGTGTACCGGAACTGGATAGTGACCTATCCCGCGCTTAATGATCACCGCGTAACAGACTGGTTAATATCCACTACTTGAGAAAATCGTTCGTACAAATCAATTCCTCTGACGTGTATGACATCCAGTTCTCATTAAGCGTTAAACGATTTGTATAAACATCATCTCTTGACTTTAAATTCGGCTAATATGTGTCGTTAATTGATTGTGGATACACACTGGCATCGATTTCTTCTTGATTTCAAAGCAACGCGCGCGTGAACATCTCCGCCAACATATCTGTCGAGGAATGCTATGTTATCACACCAAACACTTTTCCTAACAACTGGATACAATTGTAACCGTCTGTTATTTTTAAAACTAATGGAGATCACACAAAGCGTCCGTATGTATGTGGGAGTCGGAATCATATCCGTGAGTAACTTACATGCTGGCGCTAGTTACTTCTGCAAGTCACGTCGATTATGAAAATATTAGTGTTGCTGTCGAAAGAAAAATAACCATATTGTTGGTATTTTTCTCTATATTACGTTTCCCATCCCGGCATAACACAAATTGTCCTCATGCTTTCTCTTGATTATTTGGTTTCACACATTTAAGTATTTCCCTGGCACACTTAAGATATTAACCTTGTGAGCTAAAATAGTAATTGAGTATTCCGTCTTATCTTATTCCGAGTTATCTTCTCTTGAGAACAGGTATTGATTGCTACGTCATTGGTTTGTGTGAGAAAGTTACGTCGTTTTTTCAAACATTGATGACGTTACTCTCACAAACAAATGACGTAACAATCAATACCTGTTCTCAAGAGAAGATAACTCTGCAATACGCAAAGACGGAATATGCTTGGCAATCGACAATACATGGTAAATTGCAACTATTTAATACTTATTTACATATACTCAATATCCCGGAATCTAGTGGCAGGACGCCGGGCTCGTGATCGAAGATTGCTGGTTCGAGTCATGTCACGGCTCTGGGTTGTATCATGGAACAACTGATACAAATGTCAGTAGTGTCTATGTATGATACAACTGTCAGTATCGTCCATGCATGGTCATCTGTTAATATTTACATTTGCACTGCATAGTGCCTAGATAACTCTACTGGTCCCATTGTAACATATTTTCCAATGAACTGCAACGGGGATTAGGTCAGTGTAGTGATACATAATTTGTTTGCCAGAACTACTTTTATGGGCGAAATGACTCGTGTTTCAGTGAGAATTTTGAAAAGTACATTATAAATAAAAAGGAAAAATACAAAAACAGTAGAAAATAGAAATAGAATGTTGTGAAATGGTATGAAACAATGGTCTTCGGTCTCCGAAATTGGCCCACTTTCTATCGTTCCGGCCATGACCAACACATGTACCACAGCTTCAACGGAAAACACAGTCATACCCACAACAGTTTTAACAGAAAGCACAGCATCACACTTGTCTACTCCATCTTCTGCATATCAGGCTAATTCGTCTTCATTCACGTCAGATTTCTTGAGTAATTCTACCTTTCATGGATGTTCATTTACCTTCGGGAAACAGTGAAAACTTATGTCAACCGCCTCAAAACTTTCAATAATGGCCGCCTCCGCCAGCTGATCTCTGACCTAATTACCGCCAAGTGGCGATGTTCCGCTGTGTTGTGTCTTAAAATGTTATTGTATGACAGTTAAATCGCTAAATGACCACAATAGATATTAAAATGGTCACATGTTAGTATACAAATTGGTAATTGACATATATGCATTTAAATATATATTTTTTTATCAAATTGATGTGTTTACTGTGGAACTTTCTTGTTTATTGTTTTTGTCGGCCTGGTTGCCCTTGACAACGACTGTGGAATGCGAAACTAACCGGCTGTTCCGAACAATTTACCGCTGACCCAGTCGGTGTATATAAGAGTTTTAAAATAGCAATTAACAATACTCGCAACATTGCACAACTAATATTGTTGGTTTGGAATATAAATATATGGATTGGTTGTCATATTTTTGACGTTTATTGGCGTGTAAACTACATCGGGCTTGCGATATATTGAAGTATCGTCTGTATGTTTTACAGCTGTCAGTATCCTATATGTGTGATACAACTGTCAGTATCGGTCGTGTGTGATACCACTTTCCGTATCACATGGTCTGGGAAATGTAGACATCAGTTGAATTTGATATGGTTTCTAATATGGTAGGTATGTGATAATTGAGAGACGGATGAAGAGACGATTTGTATATTAAGCATTGCCAATATCTCATTGACATGTATTTGACCGATTTAGTTCCTTTGATAATTCAAACATCCTACAACAGTTCATTAAATCGCCATTCTAGGAGTGGTTCATGATCCAGTGATATATACCGCCACTACGCATGTCGAAACAAACTGTTATCCGATTAACATAGTGTAGTGGCTTAGTCGTCGGAGAGACTTTGGAACATGAAGGCTGAGTTGAACTCTCCCAATTAGCCTTTGTTACATACCCAGCTATTGTCGCCTCCATTGTAAAGATGATAGATGGTTTCGTGACTTCAGATTATCTGTGATACGAGTTCATATTCCTTCAAGCATTATTCTCTAAAATGTTTTATGCTCGAGTTATTGAATATACGCAAGGGAATGATTGTCAATTGACAAGGATTAACTACGTTTAGAAACGAGTCACAAGTGTTTGAAAAACAGTCTCAAGCGAGAAGTAGTGTACAGTATCATGTCTTTGAAATGATTCACTCTGCTCAAGAAACTATCGTTGCGTTTCGAAGCCGTCAAATTAAATACACAATATACATTTGATTGACGAGGACAGACACGTTTTTTAAATTGACAATCTAGAGCAGCCGTTACAATAGAATCCACCAGAGGAGTGCATGCAACGGCCACGAAAGTAACTGTTTTGATGTCGTCTTCCACATTCAAAATAAGAGTGAAAATCTTACCTGTCGTGGCCGTATCAGCACTTCCAATCAAATCGTATCAAACTGACAGCTAATGACACGCGTGTCAGTCCCTCAATAAAGCTCCGGCAAATGGACTAGTGATATATTTCACCGGGTTGACTTTTAACATTTTATTTTGTTAACACGAAGGACTACACGAAATTACATATACTTGATAAAATCGAAACTGTACCAACAACAACCCTGTTTTAAGGATTTTAAGGATCCCTAGCCCAATGTACTGTGGACTTTCCTATATACAGTAGTTTTCTTTTAAGAAAAGATTTATCAAAACTGTAGTCAGGCCCGAAAAAACAGTTTCCAACAATTTGTGACAGTTTTTGGCAGTAGTACGGAGATCTTTAAGTAGAGATTAACGAGACATCACATGTACACAACAAATCAAGCAGCATTACCATCATCACATGTTAGGTTAAATGATCGCCATCTTGTAAAGGGGCTACATTTTGTATATAACAAATATTACATTTAAAAATAAATGTTACAGGGATAGCCGCAGATCACGAGCAGAGCTACTGATGTAGTTAAATGAATGCGCTTCTTGATTCTGGTAATGTGAACTCGTTTTAAGTATAAAATGTAATAAAAACGTCCCATAGACACAAAATGATACAACACACAGTTGTGTCATAGTATGGTCAACTTAACCCTGGGATATCGATAATAATACATGCATCTTTCTCGTATTTATAGCGAAAGATGTTTCCAGCTTGCATATTAATCCCAAACGTCTCCTATGTCAGAGAGCATGAAACCAGTAAAGAATATTTGAGAAGCCAAACGATCTATTTATTGTATTGAAGGCCAACCATTAGGTGTTACTGTCCTTTAGACTTGTATTTTGATATTGTCATCATGGATGCAGTACGGAAAATCGTTCTACATTTCAATTTAGTATTTTATACCAGTTTTAAAGCATTACCTATAGCAGTCATGCGAAACATGCAAGATGGCATATCTGATGTCATATGTAAGTCAAGCACAAGTCCATTACAAAAGCAGTTGTTATTTGCCTAAAAGTTATTTTACTGTATGCTATTGTCATTCGTTGATCACTGTAACTACAGTACATGTGCTACATTAATCGAGATATTTTCTCTTACTTTCATTTCTTTTTAACCGCCGTTTTCTACACTGTCTTTAATGTTTCTGGGTTTAAGTTGAACGGCATCTTTGTATCTTGTTCAGTCTCTAAAAGGTAAAATAATAAGGGGCCTGTTTATACTCAAGAAACCGTCCCCATTCCTTAAGTCAGATTCTGTGCTCAAGCCCAATTTCTTATTCCAGGGATAAATTTAGGAAAAAATACTTTTGCCAATGATCTGGAAGAATTTGGGAGAGTTCTAGGGCTGAATACCATTTTCGATGTTTAAACTTGTCTTTTTGACCATGTAACATGATTTTGAGCCAGCGACAAGAAAGTAGGTTTGAGCACAGAATCCAGGCTTGAGCACAGAATCCAGGCTTGAGCACGAGAACGGCTTCATGAATATGGGCCCTGGACCCACACATGATCATTACGGCGTACGTTTTGGTGATAAACATAGCTATAACAGAGTTTGTTGTTCACAGGAAGGACCTCCGATATCACAGTTTCTCGTTAAAGTCTTACGACCCATATGAACTGGTGTTAAATTCCAATAAGTCGATACCTTCCATACACCGTCCCACAGGTATACCGTAGTGCCACTTAATTGAGGTCAATTCATCAGTCACATACGTAATTGCCAACGACAAGTAATGAAGAGTAATTAACTTTAAAAGCTAGAATAAATGGAGATTTCACCAGGACTGCCGTGATAACAGTACCTTACACAGTAATTGAATATATAAAGGTTTATATAATCATGCGCAATGTTTGATGCATGTGAAGACTAAAGACATCAAATCAATATTTCCATAATAATTAGGAATAGACAAAGGTTAACAAAGATGAATATGAGTGAGTAAGACTTAATCATCAATATTTACCATCTCATGGCATTGTCACTCTATAACCCTACCAAATTCAGTTGGCATTCATATGGGCTATGACTGCAATATGGACCGATTGTTGACGTCATTATTACAGTAACGTAAGTATGTATACAGTATATGGTTACAGTAACGTTAATATGTATACAGGATATGGTTACAGTAACGTAACTATTATACAGTATATGGTTACAGTAACGTAAATATGAATACAGTATATGGTTACAGTAACGTAAGTAGTATACAGTATATGGTTACAGTAACGTAAATATGTATACAGGATATGGTTACAGTAACGTAAATATGTAGACAGTATATGGTTACAGTAACGTAAGTATTAAACAGTATATGTTACAGTAACGTAAATATGTAAACAATATAAGGTTACAATAACGTAAGTATTATACAGTATATGGTTACAGTAACGTTAATATGTATACAGGATATGGTTACAGTAACGTAAGGATTAAACAGTATATGGTGACAGTAACGTAAATATGTAAACAATATAAGGTTACAATAACGTAAGTATTATACAGTATATGGGTACAGTGACGTAAATATGAATACAGTATATGGTTACAGTAACGTAAGTATTAAACAGTATATGGTTACAGTAACGTAAATATGTAAACAATATATGGTTACAATAACGTAAGTATTATACAGTATATGGTTACAGTGACGTAAATATATATACAGTATATTATTACAGTAACGTAAATATGTATACAGTATATAGTTACAGTAACGAAAGTATTAAACAGTATATGGTTACAGTAACGTAAATATGTATACAGTATATGGTTAAAGTAACGTAAGCATTAAACAGTATATGGTTACAGTAACGTAAATATTAAACAGTATATGGTAACAGTAACGTAAATATGTATACAGTATATGGTTACAGTAACGTAAGAATTAAACAGTATATGGTAACAGTAACGTAAATATGGATACAGTATATGGTTACAGTAACGGAAGTATTAAACAGTATATGGTAACAGTATATAGTTACAGTGACGTAAATATGAATACAGTATATGGTTACAGTAACGTAAGTATTAAACAGTATATGGTTACAGTAACGTAAGTATTAAACAATATATGGTTACAGTAACGTAAATATTAAACAGTATATGGTAACAGAAACGTAAATATGTATACAGTATATGGTTACAGTAACGTAAATATGTATACAGTTTATGGTAACAGTAACGTAAGTATTAGATAGTAAATGGTTACAGTAACGTAAGTATTAAACAGTATATGGTTACAGTAACGTAAATATGCATACAGTTTATGGTAACAGTAACTTAAGTATTAGATAGTAAATGGTTACAGTAACGTAAATATGAATACAGTATATGGTTACAGTGACGTAAATATGAATACAGTATATGGTTACAGTGACGTACATATGTATACAGTTTATGGTAACAGTAACGTAAGGATTAGATAGTAAATGGTTACAGTAACGTAAGTATTAAACAGGATATGGTTATAGTAACGTAAATATGTATACAGTTTATACAGTAACACAAATATGGTTACAGTATATGGTTACAGTGACGTAAATATGAATACAGTATATGGTTACAGTAACGTAAATATGTATACAGTTTATGGTAAAAGTTACGTAAATATGTATACAGTTTATGGTAACAGTAACACAAATATGGTTACAGTATATGGTTACAGTGACGCAAATATGTATACAGTTTATGGTAACAGTAACACAAATATGTATACAGTATATGGTTACAGTGACGTAAATATGAATACAGTATATGGTTACAGTAACGTAAATATGTATACCGTTTATGGTAAAAGTTACGTAAATATGTATACAGTTTATGGTAACAGTAACACAAATATGGTTACAGTATATGGTTACAGTGACGTACATATGTATACAGTTTATGGTAACAGTAACGTCAGTATTAAACAGTATATGGCTACAGTAACGTAAATATGTATACAGTTTATGGTAACAGTAACGTCAGTATTAAACAGTATATGGCTACAGTAACGTAAATATGTATACAGTTTATGGTAAAAGTTACGTAAATATGTATACAGTTTATGGTAACAGTAACGTAAATATGTATACAGTTTATGGTAACAGTAACGTTAATATGCATACAGTTTATGGTAACAGTAACACAAATATGGTTACAGTATATGGTTACAGTGACGTACATATGTATACAGTTTATGGTAACAGTAACGTCAGTATTAAACAGTATATGGTTACAGTAACGTAAATATGTATACAGTATATGGTTACAGTAACGTAAGTATGTATACAGTTTATGGTTACAGTGACGTAAATATGTATACAGTTGATGGTAACAGTAACACAAATATGGTTACAGTATATGGTTACAGTATATGGTTACAGTGACGTACATATGTATACAGTTTATGGTAACAGTAACGTAAGTATTAAACAGGATATGGTTACAGTAACGTAAATATGTATACAGTTTATGGTTACAGTAACGTAAATATGAATACAGTATATGGTTACAGTAACGTAAGTATTATACAGTATATGGTTACAGTAACGTTAATATGTATACAGTATATGGTTACAGTGACGTACATATGTATACAGTTTGGTTACAGTAACGTAAGTATTAAACAATATATGGTTACAGTAACGTAAATATGTATACAGTATATGGTAACAGTTACGCAAATATGTATACAGTTTATGGTTACAATAACGTAAATATGAATACAGTATATGGTTACAGTAACGTAAGTATTATACAGTGTATTGTTGTATACAGTATATGGTTACAGTGACGTAAATATGGTTACAGTATATGGTTACAGTGACGTAACTATGTATACATATGGTAACAGTAACACAAATATGGTTACAGTATATGGTTACAGTGACGTAACTATGTATACAGTTTATGGTTACAGTAACACAAATATGGTTACAGTATATGGTTACAGTGACGTAACTATGTATACAGTATATGGTTACAGTGACGTAAATATGTATACAGTTTATGGTAACAGTAACGTAAATATGTATACAGTTTATGGTTACAGTAACGTAAATATGAATACAGTATATGGTTACAGTGACGTAAATATGTATACAGTTTATGGTTACAGTGACGTAAATATGTATACAGTATATGGTTACAGTGACGTAACTATGTATACAGTATATGGTTACAGTAACGTAAATATTATACAGTGTATTGTTGTATACAGTATATGGTTACTGTAACGTTAATATGTATACAGTATATGGTTACAGTAACGTACTAGCGGGTTCTGAATATAAGTTATACAGTAAAATATATACATTGCGCATGATCAAGGGACCAAAATCTGGACAAAATCGTGACAAAGGCTGTGGGCTCTGTTATTGTCACATTTACTGTCCTTTACAAATATTTTCGTTCGATGCGGAAAGTCTCTTCTATATCCGTTCTAGGGGAATATATATTTATAAAAGTAAATTTGCACACAGCATTTATCGTGTATAAAAACATAGTCTGGGGACTATTGCTGCATGTACGATTGCCCTCGTTTAATATGATTGTTCTATTCACTTCAAACATCTTTTTCTCTTAAAAACAAATCAATCAGATAAAACAACTTTTGTTAAATATGTCAATTTTGAACAGGAAACCGCGCATGAAGTAATGTGCTCGTCAGCTGCTGTTCTGGTTATTGACCTGGCCCCAACTACATGAACGGGAAATTGAAACGTAGGGAAAACCGTTTATCCTAACTGTATATTTACTGAGAGTATCAGCAATAAACTGCAGACAGTTTGACTGCGGTACATGGTGCTGTTATACCAGTAGGTATGCAATATCGATGCAGTTTGACCTGCTCTGTGTTGTTGTGAAAACAGATCGCTCGGTACAGTTATTTGCCAACTATTTTGCCTGTCATGTCGTTATCACAAAAATATATTATCAGATATTGGAAACCAACAGTGTAGGATACTAGTGTCCAAAATATCAAGTAATTGGAAACTTTAATATATCATAAACTCTTTCACTAAAATTACAAAATAAATGTGTATTTTATGTATTCTATTCTATACAACCTGTCCTCATAACAAGATATGAGCAGTTATATTTTTAAAAGTTAAAAAGGTCGGTTATCCTAAGTTTCCTGTATGAAATTAAATAAAGAAATATTTTGTTTGAAAATTGCTGTCCCGAGAGAGCTTTCGCTTTTCAATGCTCTTCAGCTATATATATATCAGTTGTTAAAAGTGTATCACCATTTAACTGCTAATTATAGAAACGAACGTAAGAAACAGATGCCAATTTGTGCAAACTGCTAAATAAGGAAGACCTGGTGGGCTTTAGAGTATATCATGTAGTAACAGCAGTCGCTCTTTTTATGACACTACATATTTTAATTGTACATGTAATAAATATAGATTGTCTTAAAAGAAATATGTAAACTTGAAGGCAATAAATGTAGTTGATAATTATAAAGGAGTGGTAACTATAATAGACAAATGGTTTGTTATCTAAATAAAGTTAAAGAGGATTGATAGCTATACAGATGATCTCTAAATCATATATGACTGTCGTTATAGAGAGGTGATAGCTATATAAGGTGATCTCTGAGACAAATACATGCATGACTGTCGGTTATGAGACGTAATAGTTATATGTACATGTATGTACAGCCTCTTTATCCGATTTAGTTTGGTTTTTATCATGCCGACAACACAACACTAGCACAACCTGCTCATAAGTTACACATATTTGATGAGGAATTCTTATATTAGAATGTCGGTTTCAATGCATGATTCTTTGTTTGCTTATTGTCCTACTAGAACTGTAATCACACGATAAAGTTATGTTTATAACGCTGGACCACTTTACGGCATTCTTTGCCGTAAAGTGGTCATCCGGGTCTTTGTCAATAATAAAAAAAGGTATATATGTATAAGATATATTGTCATTATTGTGTAATATTGTATGCTTGGCCTATTGGTGAGGATAAGGCATTTGTTTTTGTATTAAAAGTTATAGAAGTGTGACGTAAGTTTGTTATTTTATAACGAAAAGACACAAAACTACACAAAGTCTTGGAATTGAATTGAGGACTCTGCATGATCGTATACGCTCACTTTGAAGTAAATCTATAAAACCGTACCTGAGTTATTTCATACCATTAATTTATGTATTTCTTCTTTCCTATCCAGAGCATGCCCACAATAACGCCAGAATACCTGGTTTTGACGTTCATGGTAATATTTGTTGCTGGTATGGTCAATGCTAGGCCAAAAATTGGACGAAGATTTTGCGCGTAAGTATATTCAGTCAGGCGTATTAATAGGGCTCTGTGTGTTTAGTAAACAATATACTCGAGTTTTATTTGAAACTAGCATTATGAATAGATTGGAAATGCCCATGAAGAGTATCATTTTTGTGAACCAGAAGTTCCTACCTATAGTTCCCCGTTCCGTGAAAAGAAAAACGGAATTGGGAACCAGACCCTTATTCCGTTTAAAAACTGAAATAACACCATCAATGGAACTTTGACCAAAATCCTAGTTCTGTTTCATATATCATAACCAGCCTCTTATAAACCATTGGGAACTCCAATTATGTTTCCTCTTAAACGGAACTGGGAACAAGACCCCAGTTCCGTATGTAAACGTATAACGGGTTTTTTTGTAATTCTTTCCCTGTCTATCTCGCAAAACGCAAAGTCCAAGGCGCATAGTTATATCTGAATCCAGTACGGGACTCGAACCCACAACTTTTCAGACAAATATTAAGACTACCATAGCCTCTATAAAGGAATTGGTCTTATACGTTCGCATTTTTTTTTATCTATTTTTTAGTATGCATTGGAAACGCTTTTAACTGTATGACTATTGCTTTGAAAAATCCTTCCTTGAAAGACACACATAACTAGTCAAAATTGATCAGAAAAAAATATCCGAGTATTCCAACTACGATGGGGCCCAACAAAGATTAAAAGTATGTACCTCCAATAATTATATTGTAGCCCTAAGTAATTATATATAACTGAGTGATCAGGTCACACCTCCGATAATTATATTGTAGCCCTAAGTAATTATATATAACTGAGTGATTAGGTCACACCTCCGATAATTATATTGTAGCCCTAAGTAACTGAGTTATCATGTCAAATGTACAGCACAGTGCCAAAAGTATTCGCGAATTCCCCGGATTGACTCTTTTATTCATGCATCTCCAACCTCTTTTTTTTCATTGAATTGAATACCCTGAAAGAGTATTAATTATTGTTTTCATCTTTTTTCCCAATGAATGTTTTACAAAGTATGATGACTTATTTTTGAAAATAAAATTCCACTGCCATTATTTTGTAAAACAAAGAGCAAAATGGCATCGTAATATCGATTTCAATGAGAACTTTACATATTTCGAAAACCGATTAACAGAATTAAAAGTTTATCGGATTATTAATATAGAAAAGTAACATTCAGTTATTAAATGTGTTTCAATAGCGCTATTATGAGCCTCAGAAAATTCCATTAAAAAAAGGAAAATACACGATTTAGAATAAATTTTGAGACACCGCGAATACCTTATGCACGGTGCTGTAGTAGGGTGGCCCATTCTATAGGGAACTTCTGGTATATATGAGATACTACAGAGCAATTCTCTACTGTATTGCCTGCAATGAAACAGGTGTGTTACGCCTCGATTTCTCACCTCAACACGATTTCTCATTTGTTGAGAAACTATGCAAAACATACCACTGGGCGAGAAATCGTTCTATTGGTGAGAAATCGTTCTATGGGTGAGAAATCGTGCTATTGGTGAGAAATCGTGGCGTTACAAGGGCTCCCTAAATTATTAGACCATGTAAGGGGATGATACATTTCTCACATGTCTTCTTCTTTCGCACGAGAGTGGCGGTAATCATCTGCACAAAAATATTTTTGTTTAACATAGGCATATTTTATCAGTAATAACTTGTTTTCTGTTATGTATTTTGTGATGAAATACTGTTAATAGAAACAGTTTATATTTTTGTTATTGAGTGTGCTTATATATTGTGTTATATGTTTTTGTCTTGAAAAAGGGTTGGACGGCTTCTACAATATTAAAAAGGAGCGAGATACTCCGACTATTCAACTTTGTTCTGTCCACACTTACGACATTGAGTGTTTCAGTCTATGGATGTACATTGTATAAATGTTAATAATTTCGTGGGTTTTGGCTGTGGTGACATCAATACTAAGCCGATAATACATTAAGTATATTGGAAAAATTATGTATGTACTCAATCGTTTAGGAGGCAGATTAGTTTAGTGGTAGGACGCCAGGCTCGTGACCGAAGGATTGCGGGTTCGAGACACGTCACGGCACTGTGTTGCATCTTTGAAAAAGATTATTCACTTCGCTTGTTCCAGTCTACTCAGCTGTAAATGAGTATGTAGTTGGGCAGTACTAGAATTGTTGAATGCTAGCTATGAGCGCAAAAATGGCAGCACCGACTGTATGC
Organism: Mizuhopecten yessoensis; assembly: GCF_002113885.1. Taxonomy (NCBI): domain Eukaryota; kingdom Metazoa; phylum Mollusca; class Bivalvia; order Pectinida; family Pectinidae; genus Mizuhopecten; species Mizuhopecten yessoensis. The sequence goes on along the minus strand of NW_018403461.1, from coordinate 541,729 downwards.
GGGGAGTTGAAAAAGATATTGGCAGGTTGCAAATGCCCTATAACCACGGATAATAATTTGTGAACCGCTTTGACACGACCTGCGAACTAGGTTGTGATAAAGCGGTATATACGAACATCGAAATAGTATTTATTATTGTATATGTTTTAATAGTTTATGTATTGTGCAGGGCTGTAGAGTGGTTCTGTAAGCTGGACGTGGCTCTGTTTCAGGTGTCCTATAACAATGCCTAAAGTAATAATACTAGTAGTATACAATCAATAGAATTAGTGAAAGGCAGTAATTGATCGTATTCTTGTAGGGATTTGCCTCATACAAGTAGAATGTAGGACGTGATCATTATGGTTCGATTGAATCTGTTGCGGTATAATAACATTTGCCTCTTTGTTAATCGTCAACTGTTTTGGTTAATAAGCTGTAACTAAATAAGTCATTTGTCTTTGATTTTCAGACATTACCCCTTTGCTCCCCGATGTTTGGGTGTGGCAGCGAAAAGGGATGGAGAAGAGGCAAATAAAATGGCTAACGGTGGTTTACCAGACTATGGCGACATTGCTTCATTGTACGTATACTGCCTTGCTTTAGACTAACCTTTTATCGCTAACCTGGCAATTATACCCCCGCAACGAAGTTAGTGGATATACTGGAATCAGCATGTCCCTCCGTCCGTCCGTAGAAAATATTTATTCGGACAACTCCTTCTAATGCAATGGACATATTTCAACGAAACTTTCCAGATATGATAACTACCCCATAATACTATCCCTTGACGTTGTGCAATTAAGATTGCACCAATTGGAGTACCTGTATATTGCTATCTTTTGCTCAAATTCATCGATACATGAAAATGTAAAAAAAAACAACGACGAAGCGGTTAATTTTGAATGCGCTATAATAAGTTATGTAGCCATATTCCCTGATCTGTGTGTGGTATTGCTTTTATTACATACCTACAATCGTCATTTAAAAACCTTTTGCAATTTCTACAAATCAATGCTCGTTATTGACCCCTTATGTTCGCTTTGTGTCCCGAGCAACCATGGCGTCCAAAACGGCGTCGATGACGTAATATTTCAGTAGCATGAAATGGCGCTAATTGGTTAAAACCGATTCCTGTTTCAATACATCGATTTTGATCAATGGCTTATTCCCGATGAGTCCCAGGCAAAATGAGTTCTGGCTACTGGTGGAATATAGTATCTGCTTTTACCACAGTGTTAAATACGCATGAAAAAGACTGTATCCCCAAGGTAAATTTCACCTGATATGTAATAAATTCCATTATACATTTTTTGGCATAATATTTTGCTTTGAAACCAGTGTAAATGAAAACAATATTTTAGTTGTTTGTAATCAACATCAGGCAATCAAATCATTGTCTACATCACGCCTGACACTTGTTATCCCCTCGCAACGCAAGTTCGCAACGAAAGTTCGAGGGGATATCGGATTCGCCCGTTCGTACGTACGAACGTATATACGTACGTACGTATGTTAACTCTTTGTTATAGCTCTAGCAACTTCATTCCAACGGAAATTCATGAAACTTCATATAAGTATTTGGCATGGCAATGCCGTGAACGATTTAGCATTTCGGTTTTCTGCGTCGAGTGTTAAGGTCACTGTTACTATTTTTAGAAAAAGAACTTTGTCATCGTTATAGCTATTTCCTTACTAAACGGAATTTCATGAAACGTCATACAAGTGTTTGTTATGTCAATACCTTGAACAAGTTCGCGTTTCGGGTTTCTATATTGAAGGTTAATGTCACTGTTACTATTTTTAGAAACGTTTTTGTCATCGCTATACCGACTTTATTCCTCAATTGAAGAAAAATATATTGTTCATCGAAGAATGCAGTCACTAGAGCAGATACTGATACATCATTGGATTTTGTGAATGCGAGAGAATTTGTATCACTTGTGATATACCTTGTTATTATATTAAGCCACGTATATCTGACTTAATAGTATACTGGTTTTAAATTTGTTGACAAACGTGTTTTAAACCCGTGTATAACAAAATTGGAAGTCTTGAAGATATAGATTGTCTTTGACCAAACCCTATCCTTGGAAGTAAGTAACTGGAGATAAATGTAACAATGTTGCTTACAATTCTACCTTAACAGGAAATCTTCTGTTCTCAAGGTAAAAAATACAAGAAGATGTATGGACTCTAGCATTCCCTTAGATATCAAATAGATGTAAATCCTGTAATCACGTTATACTAGGATTATGCCAGCATCATAACGGTACCCTGATGGCCTCTTTAACTGTAACAATACATAAGAACAGTCCACAAAAATTTAAACCGTGATACATTAATTCTCTCAAATCAATGTATAAGGTGACAGTGATGCTGGGCCTGGCTTGTCTTGTCTCCTTGTCGGCCTCTTAGAGGCACGTGGGTTTTACATTGCTAACGAGGGAGTAGTTAAGATTGCTTAATGTCGTCTAACTAAATAGAACAATCAAATAGAAGACGCTGGCTATATATAGACACCCTGTATATGACTAACACCAGTAGGTAACTCTTCTATTTAACATTGCTCATATATGTTTGCTGTAAATAATTATACAGCTAAACTTGTGTTAAGTAGTAATATAAAGTAATGAATGAATTATACAAGATATGATCAAGGTCAAAACATTTCCTAAATTTCGGAAATAATGTCAGGATTTTCAATTATTCAAGTTCACAAAGGTAAAACACAGCACGGAGTTTATTAGCACATGAACGGGATCTCGTGATTTCAGCCTCAATTTCAAATATTTCTTCCTGACACAAGAAGTACATTTAATATCATCACTATGAAAAAAGTGATTGACTTGCGTTTCGAATAAAAGCAATGAATACCTACCACTGCTGGTCGGAGATCGAATAAACACTTTCGGTTATCTACAGCATGAACGTAAGAGAACCTAATTTTGGAACCCACTCAAAAAGAACAAAAACAAAACGTAGACATATAGTGACATACCTGTTATATACACCGTATTAAATACAGCACTACAATACAGACAATGACACACCTGTTATATATACCGTATTAACTACAGGACTACAATACAGCCAGTGACATACCTGTTATATATACCGTATTAACTACAGAACTTCAATACAGACAGTGACATACCTGTTATATATACCGTATTAACTACAGAACTACAATACAGACTGTGACTACCTGTTATATATACCGTATTAACAACAGAACTACAATACAGACAACGACTACCTGTTATATATACCGTATTAACTACAGAACTTCAATACAGACAGTGACTACCTCTTATATATACCGTATTAACTACAGAACTTCAATACAGACAGTGACATACCTGTTATATATACCGTATTAACTACAGAACTACAATACAGAACGTGACTACCTGTTATATATACCGTATTAACTACAGAACTACAATACATACAACGACTACCTGTTATATATACCGTATTAACTACAGATCTACAATACAGACAACGACTACCTGTTATATATACCGTATTAACTACAGAAATACAATACATACAATGACACACCTGTTATATATACCGTATTAACTACAGGACTACAACACAGACAGTGACACATCTGTTATATATACCGTATTAACTACAGGACTACAACACAGACAGTGACACATCTGTTATATATACCGTATTAACTACAGGACTACAACACAGACAGTGACACATCTGTTATATATACCGTATTAACTACAGGACTACAACACAGACAGTGACACATCTGTTATATATACCGTATTAACTACAGGACTACAATACAGACAGTGATACACCTGTTATATATACCGTATTAACTACATGACTACAATACAGACAGTGACACAAATGTTATATATACCGTATTAACTACAGAACTACAATACAGACAACGACTACCTGTTATATATCCCGTATTAACTACAGAACTACAATACAGACAATGACACACCTGTTATATATCCCGTATTAACTACAGAACTACAATACAGACAGTGACACACCTGTTATATATCCCGTATTAACTACAGAACTACAATACAGACAGTAACACATCTGTTATATATACCGTATTAACTACAGGACTACAACACAGACAGTGACACATCTGTTATATATACCGTATTAACTACAGGACTACAACACAGACAGTGACACATCTGTTATATATACCGTATTAACTACAGACCTTCAATACAGACAGTGACACATCTGTTATATATACCGTATTAACTACAGAACAACGATACAGACAGTGACTACCTGTTATATATACCGTATTAACTACAGGACTACAATACAGACAATGACACACCTGTTATATATACTGTATTAACTACAGACCTACAATACAGACCCTGACTCACCTGTTATATATACCGTATGAACTACAGACCTACAATACAGACAATGACACATCTGTTATATATACCGTATTAACTACAGACCTACAATACAGACAATGACACATCTGTTATATATACCGTATTAACTACAGGACTACAATACAGACAGTGATACACCTGTTATATATACCGTATTAACTACATGACTACAATACAGACAGTGACACAAATGTTATATATACCGTATTAACTACAGAACTACAATACACACAGTGACACACCTGTTATATATACCGTATTAACTACAGGACTACAACACAGACAGTGACACATCTGTTATATATACCGTATTAACTACAGGACTACAACACAGACAGTGACACATCTGTTATATATACCGTATTAACTACAGACCTTCAATACAGACAGTGACACATCTGTTATATATACCGTATTAACTACAGGACTACAACACAGACAGTGACACATCTGTTATATATACCGTATTAACTACAGGACTACAATACAGACAATGACACACCTGTTATATATACTGTATTAACTACAGACCTACAATACAGACCCTGACACACCTGTTATATATACCGTATGAACTACAGACCTACAATACAGACAGTGACACATCTGTTATATATACCGTATTAACTACAGGACTACAACACAGACAGTGACACATCTGTTATATATACCGTATTAACTACAGGACTACAACACAGACAGTGACACATCTGTTATATATACCGTATTAACTACAGGACTACAATACAGACAATGACACACCTGTTATATATACCGTATTAACTACAGACCTACAATACAGACCCTGACACACCTGTTATATATACCGTATGAACTACAGACCTACAATACAGACAGTGACACACCTGTTATATATACCGTATTAACTACAGAACTACAATACAGACAGTGACACACCTGTTATATATACCGTATTAACTACAGAACTACAATACAGACAGTGACACACCTGTTATATATACCGTATTAACTACAGAACTACAATACAGACAGTGACACACCTGTTATATATACCGTATTAACTACAGAACTACAATACAGACAGTGACACACCTGTTATATATACCGTATTAACTACAGAACTACAATACAGACAGTGACACACCTGTTATATATACCGTATTAACTACAGAACTACAATACAGACAGTGACACACCTGTTATATATACCGTATTAACTACAGAACTACAATACAGACAGTGACACACCTGTTATATATACCGTATTAACTACAGAACTACAATACAGACAGTGACACACCTGTTATATATACCGTATTAACTACAGAACTACAATACAGACAGTGACACACCTGTTATATATACCGTATTAACTACAGAACTACAATACAGACAGTGACACACCTGTTATATATACCGTATTAACTACAGAACTACAATACAGACAGTGACACACCTGTTATATATACCGTATTAACTACAGAACTACAATACAGACAGTGACACACCTGTTATATATACCGTATTAACTACAGAACTACAATACAGACAGTGACACACCTGTTATATATACCGTATTAACTACAGAACTACAATACAGACAGTGACACACCTGTTATATATACCGTATTAACTACAGAACTACAATACAGACAGTGACACACCTGTTATATATACCGTATTAACTACAGAACTACAATACAGACAGTGACACACCTGTTATATATACCGTATTAACTACAGAACTACAATACAGACAGTGACACACCTGTTATATATACCGTATTAACTACAGAACTACAATACAGACAGTGACACACCTGTTATATATACCGTATTAACTACAGAACTACAATACAGACAGTGACACACCTGTTATATATACCGTATTAACTACAGAACTACAATACAGACAGTGACACACCTGTTATATATACCGTATTAACTACAGAACTACAATACAGACAGTGACACACCTGTTATATATACCGTATTAACTACAGAACTACAATACAGACAGTGACACACCTGTTATATATACCGTATTAACTACAGAACTACAATACAGACAGTGACACACCTGTTATATATACCGTATTAACTACAGAACTACAATACAGACAGTGACACACCTGTTATATATACCGTATTAACTACAGAACTACAATACAGACAGTGACACACCTGTTATATATACCGTATTAACTACAGAACTACAATACAGACAGTGACACACCTGTTATATATACCGTATTAACTACAGAACTACAATACAGACAGTGACACACCTGTTATATATACCGTATTAACTACAGAACTACAATACAGACAGTGACACACCTGTTATATATACCGTATTAACTACAGAACTACAATACAGACAGTGACACACCTGTTATATATACCGTATTAACTACAGAACTACAATACAGACAGTGACACACCTGTTATATATACCGTATTAACTACAGAACTACAATACAGACAGTGACACACCTGTTATATATACCGTATTAACTACAGAACTACAATACAGACAGTGACACACCTGTTATATATACCGTATTAACTACAGAACTACAATACAGACAGTGACACACCTGTTATATATACCGTATTAACTACAGAACTACAATACAGACAGTGACACACCTGTTATATATACCGTATTAACTACAGAACTACAATACAGACAGTGACACACCTGTTATATATACCGTATTAACTACAGAACTACAATACAGACAGTGACACACCTGTTATATATACCGTATTAACTACAGAACTACAATACAGACAGTGACACACCTGTTATATATACCGTATTAACTACAGAACTACAATACAGACAGTGACACACCTGTTATATATACCGTATTAACTACAGAACTACAATACAGACAGTGACACACCTGTTATATATACCGTATTAACTACAGAACTACAATACAGACAGTGACACACCTGTTATATATACCGTATTAACTACAGAACTACAATACAGACAGTGACACACCTGTTATATATACCGTATTAACTACAGAACTACAATACAGACAGTGACACACCTGTTATATATACCGTATTAACTACAGAACTACAATACAGACAGTGACACACCTGTTATATATACCGTATTAACTACAGAACTACAATACAGACAGTGACACACCTGTTATATATACCGTATTAACTACAGAACTACAATACAGACAGTGACACACCTGTTATATATACCGTATTAACTACAGAACTACAATACAGACAGTGACACACCTGTTATATATACCGTATTAACTACAGAACTACAATACAGACAGTGACACACCTGTTATATATACCGTATTAACTACAGAACTACAATACAGACAGTGACACACCTGTTATATATACCGTATTAACTACAGAACTACAATACAGACAGTGACACACCTGTTATATATACCGTATTAACTACAGAACTACAATACAGACAGTGACACACCTGTTATATATACCGTATTAACTACAGAACTACAATACAGACAGTGACACACCTGTTATATATACCGTATTAACTACAGAACTACAATACAGACAGTGACACACCTGTTATATATACCGTATTAACTACAGAACTACAATACAGACAGTGACACACCTGTTATATATACCGTATTAACTACAGAACTACAATACAGACAGTGACACACCTGTTATATATACCGTATTAACTACAGAACTACAATACAGACAGTGACACACCTGTTATATATACCGTATTAACTACAGAACTACAATACAGACAGTGACACACCTGTTATATATACCGTATTAACTACAGAACTACAATACAGACAGTGACACACCTGTTATATATACCGTATTAACTACAGAACTACAATACAGACAGTGACACACCTGTTATATATACCGTATTAACTACAGAACTACAATACAGACAGTGACACACCTGTTATATATACCGTATTAACTACAGAACTACAATACAGACAGTGACACACCTGTTATATATACCGTATTAACTACAGAACTACAATACAGACAGTGACACACCTGTTATATATACCGTATTAACTACAGAACTACAATACAGACAGTGACACACCTGTTATATATACCGTATTAACTACAGAACTACAATACAGACAGTGACACACCTGTTATATATACCGTATTAACTACAGAACTACAATACAGACAGTGACACATCTGTTATATATACCGTATTAACTACAGAACTACAATACAGACAGTGACACACCTGTTATATATACCGTATTAACTACAGGACTACAATACAGACAGACTGCAACACACATGTTATATACACCGCTCTGTACACATACTCAGTTGTGTTTAACTTTTTGTAAAATCAATCATCCGTTGATTTAACAGAGACACAAGCAGTGAAAATATTCTGCTATTTTACAGACATTTTAAATATGCATGTAACATATGGTTGATGTTCATTTCATTGCCTGAATATTAATTACCAAGTACATACACGTGCACCAGTGACACAATCAACCGTTTGACAATATCATACAAAACTATAAGAAGTTGACGTTCCCACTGTTTACCTATATCGATATCGTCAACAGTGCTTGTCAGGGAAGCACTTGAAAAAATGGATAGATAAATGTTTGCTAGAGATTTTTTCCGTAAAGAAACTTCGTTCGCAAATTTTCATTCACCATTTATAATATTCATGCTATTTATTTTGGAAGTTGGTATAAATCGATACAACAACCAACAACACCGAGAATTAAGGCACGACAGAGACAATATAATGAAGCAATGTGTATATTTCTTTCAGAGTTTTGCGATCCAAAAGCGATATCGACGATAGTCCAGTTGATGATTGGGATAGTCATGAAGGAACGGATGACGTCAGCAAAGCTGTCATAGTGCCATTAGGTGTGCTGAGTAAGATTCTTGGCACAAAACCAGCAGCAGCGCTAAACAAAGCACAGGTAGGAACGAAAAAGACGTTATAATGCCCATTGATATTAAAAACTTTTTAACTGCTTCCAGAACAAACCAAACTGTGAAAATCTGAGAAAACGAATTCTGTCGCAGATGTCCACTTGAGGCCCAATTAGAATAATAAGTATACTATCATGTTACCGTGGGTCAAGTTACTTAACGTGTATACTTAAATGTCGTAAGTCAGGAAAACTTTTACAATTAAGCATTGCTAGACTGCAACAGTAACCTGATATATACACTTCACAATCCCATATTTGGACTTGTAGTTAAAGGCCCCCATTGAAACGCCATTGGAAGGTTCCGCCAGATGTTTAAGATATCCAATTAAACCTGTTCAAAATTGCCTATTGCCTGATTACACATTCTTTGCAGTTTCGTTCCTATATAATATTCTCCAAACTTTTCGGATGTTCCTTTTTTAGGATATATTTAGTCGTCTGATTCTAACATTTGATACATTAAGAGTGCAGAAATCTCTCATTCTGTTTGCTTGGCAGTTTATGATAGCGCAGGGAGCGGTCGATATGTCAACAACTATCGGGAAATTAAATTGAAACGAAACGGTAACGTGGAATCCGAGTTTCAAGTTATATACAATTCTCAATGTAAGAATCAAGGTAGTTAGCATAAATCACAATGCACATTACTAAGAATAATCAGAAATCATCGATATCAATATCGCACACGAAAAAAATAACAAAGTCCGATGAGATCATGCAAGCGACCATAAATATTGCATACAGACTTTATCAACCCACATCTCTGTAAAACATTTTGTTGTGAGCTTGTTCGCCAGCATTCGGATGTAGAAAGGCTTTCGTTCCCTATTTAAAGAAATAAAAATAAGCAAATTCCAATCGGTCAGAAGAGGAACTCGGTTTATTCCTATGCGTATGCCAAAAGTCTGCTGGAAAAAAATGCCTCAGAATTGAACAAAATTTTACCAGCCAAGAATCCAATAACTCCTTCGGCTAGGTTTGATAAATGGTAGTGCAGGGGTGAAAAAGTCGATTGCTGTGATTTAAGAAACTCTTATGACGAAAATGGTATTCAAGATTAACCAAAAGAAATTATGAATTCTTAAAAAATGCACATTCAACTCATTCATTGCCATGAAATATGCCACCGACGGAGATAGTGAGTTAGGATCAAACAACCGTTCGTAAATCACGTTCATATAGCGGCTTGACCAAATGCAGACTACCACGAGTGTAATTACGCATTACCGCACACCACCTCTAGGGCGAATCGACGTACGTTCATCGTCGAGTGCACTAAGTCAGCTCGGTCACTATATTCGTATTCACAATACAATCTCCCCGTTTTAAAATATGTAGCTTTTTGGCCCAAAACGTCCAACCTCAGCACCGGTCATCCGCTTCCGCACAACGGCTTGCAACCAAGCCTCAGTTCCGCAATCTGACATCGAGGCAGATGCCCTATGATGCAAACAACTGTGTGCTCCCCTATGGAACAGACTATATGTCCGGGCTATCAAAATGTCTAGGCTGATTGTGATCCTCTCATCCATGCACGACTTACCGGTCCCAATTAACCAATCAATATTCCCGTTAAGTAATAAAGGAACCAAACAAAACTCCATTGGAAGTCCAAGAACACACGCAACCGCAAATGTCTGCCGTGACTGCAGTTTCATCGCCTTTTGATCAAAGATGTTCACCAATTGTGAATGGAATGGTGGCCATGTCTTCTTCCATCGGTGATCAAATATTTCGGAATAAAGCGCCACTTCTCTAACCCCGTACGAAGCTCTTACCTTCGGAAGCTCACTTCCTCTTGCTTCAGTCTTTCTTGAAACAACACTTTGTGTTTCTTCGATCTCATCTTTCATTGCAATCTGTCTATATAGAATAGTTGTTTCTGGTAGATTTTGGGCATTTTGCCAAAAGCTTGCTGGATATCTGCCAACAGAAGCCACGAACTCACTCACACGTCACTGCCTTCGCCCTGCGAGGACCAATAGCATTTAGTTAGATCCAAGATACACAAATACGGATATGAGAATGTGTTTCCAAATCGTGCAAATATATAAACACTCTACGTAATGTGTACTCACGATATCATTTTGACGGGCTACATACATCACTTACACGACGCCATAAAAGCTACACCTAAGTGTATAGGTATCACCATATGTCGAGTGATATGAACTAAATAAACATTCTTAACTTCTGACACCAAATTGTTGTAAGAAGGCTACAAGATATATTTAAAATTCCCTTGAAGTATGCCTGCATGGGGGAGTGTAATATACGATCAGATCAATAGGACGTAAAGTATGTACGTATAGAACCTTGACCAAGAGCAGACTACCACACGTGTCGTTACATCACTTCTGGGGCGCATCAACGTCGCGCGTGAATCGCCGATCACACTAAGTCAGATTGGTAGCTATATATACATTCACAACAGTGCTTGAAATTATAGTTTCAAGATTGGATAACGGCTTGATTGGCAATAAAACGATGTGTACATAAACTATTGTAATGAATATTAAATCGAATTTATAGGAGTCAGTACCGTATTCTTATCATTAGGCGTCACTTGGTAATATTGTAATACGGGAGTATAAGTAGCTTACATTTCATCTATAGGAAAATTCTAGATTTTCGAGTAAATACATTCAGTCTTTTAGTTTCATATGGAACTGATAACTCGCTTAAATGATTGATTTGATCAGTTTAATCCACTTGGAAAATGAATTCAATTTAGAATGATCCTTTAATACCTGAATTTCACATTCCAACAGGAAGTAGGAATCTCTTTATACTTTGGACCTTTCATTAAAAGAGGTTACGTTACACTTTAAACCAGTCAGTGACTTATGCTAGAGTCATTTGTTATACTATCTTCAAGATTATAAAATTGAAAGAAGTCGATATCGGTACCTAATAACTTACACATTTTATTAGTTATCAAATTAAGTATCAATAAATTGCATAATAATATTTTACAGATAGATAGTAAGGAATTCTTCTCCAAAGAAGTGGATAGTAACAGTAAGGCAACATATACTCTTATACATGTATGTAAGGAAAAATACCACAAGTTTCCAATTCATAATATGCATAAATTATTGTTTTCTGATACATACAAATCGCATCAAAGTTGATACATAAGGCATTGATGACACATCTTCTTCCTACATCCTTATGGTTCAATAATACTCACGTCCAGGTCGGTGAACTGTTGTATTGACTCGGTGTCACTATTTATAGGATCAACAGGTCAGCTTTATAACGTAACTTCAAGATAACTAAACAACTATAGACTTCTATTTCGGTGAAAATTTGGTTACATGGATCTGAAAATGATATTGGAATCAGCTTCTTCTCTCTCTCGGTCAGTTTCGCTTTATCATGAACAGCAATATATTCAATCCAACAAAATACATAAATGATAAATATACGATGCAACGCAAGCATGTATATCTAAAGCCCGGTTTTGAGAATAGCATGATCAATGCGTCTTGACAGTGTACATGCTTTCGACAATGGTGCATCAAGCAAGCTTGGCAGCGAACCATGTTAATTATCAAAATGATCGTACGTAAAGTCATAAAGGAAGGTCAATATGTGGCTGTTTTACAAAGCAGACATATCTACAATACAATAGGAACCCACAAGATAGCCAATAATGAATGACAATCAGATAACCCGACAACATTGGCCGAGCCGATCTAGAACCGGTTATGGTAGTCACCGCAGGGTGGACCGGGGAGTTGGAGCCAGGCAGGATGATGATTAAGGTAATAAGGGGTATCAGAAATCAACATTAAGTACCAATTGATGCTCTGAATGCGATTTTAATCGTAACTTACAGAACATGATATTGATATATAGCGTTATTATAGTTCTCACCTGACACGTTGATCCATAGCGGCTGTGCTTTCCTACGCTACGTAACCGAACGTCGCAGAAAGGCTATCTGGCGCAGGTACATCAAATTTAGATTACGAGCGATTTAGAATTTTATTTCAAATCAATTTCAAGTTAATATATAATTGCTTATGCTGAATGCCTATACGTGTTTATAACAATCATTATTAAGATTATGATATTACCCGTGATTGCTGATAAAAACTAACGTATATAATTATGTACCTTTGTCATTTTCAGAATGCAAGAATCGTATTCCGATAAAAATCCGGAGCATACATCTTAGCTTTTGCTCAAACATTTTCAAAACAAATCGTTCGTTTCTCAATGAAAAGATTACCCAAATAGTGTGAAAGAAAAATATGGCCCAAAACCATACCAGGTGTGAAAGAAAAATATGGCCCAAAACCATACCAGGTGAAAATGAATAACACTACAAAGGCACACAGAAAACAGTCACATTGAACACAGACAGATGATTTCTCGCACCTCAGACAGAGATATCCCACGTCATACCCCATGCTAGAGTTTTCTATCTTGTCCGACCTGTCTTGTACCTTTACGTGACTTTTCGCGGAATTTTTACACTGCGATGTATTTATCCACGTTAACAGCTTGAAATAGACAATTTGCATTAAAATGTTCTGTTTTGTCGTTATATGTATAGTTTTGATGTTGTTAGGTATTTGATGTTGTAGATAAAATATAATCAACACTGCGAAATACGTTGTAATCTATGTAAGGACGGACTATGTTTGTTACGCGGAATCATTCAAATGTAGCTTAAGTAGTGAAGACGTCATTATCACTTGAGGCCCAAGGCGTGATACTTGTAGATTTTTGCAAAATTGAATAGTTTTTTTTAACTAAAAGTTAAGAGATATCTCAGCCTCGGGCTAAGATTATGTAACATCCCAAACTCGGCTTACGCCTCGGTTGGGATTTTTGGGTTTGTTTAAACATACAAAAGCAGGACACCTAGCCTCTTTAGGTCACGGGATCATTACGCTTCACTCCACAAAACGGCAATATTAAACTGTTAACATATCAAATATCAAAATACGTAAATGGACGGGATATTCTAAAAATGATTTGTTATGCTTTACATCATTTTCATTTCAAGCAAAAAGGGACCTCGATGCGATGAATTCGTTATCCGCCCTCGCCCCCTATAAATCTATGGTTCTGTAGAGGGTCAGTAACTGACTATATAACTAATAATGTTACTGCCCCTCTATGGTTCTGTAGAGGGTCAGTAACTGACTATATAACTAATAATGTTACTGCCCCTCTATGGTTCTGTAGAGGGTCAGTAACTGACTATATAACTAATAATGTTACTGCCCCTCTATGGTTCTGTAGAGGGTCAGTAACTGACTATATAACTAATAATGTTACTGCCCCTCTATGGTTCTGTAGAGGGTCAGTAACTGACTATATAACTAATAATGTTACTGCCCCTCTATGGTTCTGTAGAGGGTCAGTAACTGACTATATAACTAATAATGTTACTGCCCCTCTATGGTTCTGTAGAGGGTCAGTAACTGACTATATAACTAATAATGTTACTGCCCCTCTATGGTTCTGTAGAGGGTCAGTAACTGACTATATAACTAATAATGTTACTGCCCCTCTATGGTTCTGTAGAGGGTCAGTAACTGACTATATAACTAATAATGTTACTGCCCCTCTATGGTTCTGTAGAGGGTCAGTAACTGACTATATAACTAATAATGTTACTGCCCCTCTATGGTTCTGTAGAGGGTCAGTAACTGACTATATAACTAATAATGTTACTGCCCCTCTATGGTTCTGTAGAGGGTCAGTAACTGACTATATAACTAATAATGTTACTGCCCCTCTATGGTTCTGTAGAGGGTCAGTAACTGACTATATAACTAATAATGTTACTGCCCCTCTATGGTTCTGTAGAGGGTCAGTAACTGACTATATAACTAATAATGTTACTGCCCCTCTATGGTTCTGTAGAGGGTCAGTAACTGACTATATAACTAATAATGTTACTGCCCCTCTATGGTTCTGTAGAGGGTCAGTAACTGACTATATAACTAATAATGTTACTGCCCCTCTATGGTTCTGTAGAGGGTCAGTAACTGACTATATAACTAATAATGTTACTGCCCCTCTATGGTTCTGTAGAGGGTCAGTAACTGACTATATAACTAATAATGTTACTGCCCCTCTATGGTTCTGTAGAGGGTCAGTAACTGACTATATAACTAATAATGTTACTGCCCCTCTATGGTTCTGTAGAGGGTCAGTAACTGACTATATAACTAATAATGTTACTGCCCCTCTATGGTTCTGTAGAGGGTCAGTAACTGACTATATAACTAATAATGTTACTGCCCCTCTATGGTTCTGTAGAGGGTCAGTAATCGACTATATAACTATACATCTTACTGCCCCTCTATGGTTCTGTAGAGGGTCAGTAACTGACTATATAACTAATAATGTTACTGCCCCTCTATGGTTCTGTAGAGGGTCAGTAACTGTCTATATAACTATACATCTTACTGCCCCTCTATGGATCTGTAGAGGGACAGTAACTGACTATATAACTATACATCTTACTGACCCTCTATGGTTCTGTAGAGGGTCAGTAACTGTCTATATAACTATACATCTTACTGCCCCTCTATGGTTATGTAGAGGGTCAGTAACTGACTATATAACTAATAATGTTACTGTCCCTCTATTTTTCTGTAGAGTGTCAGTAACTGACTATATAACTAATAATGTTACTGCCCCTCTATGGGTCTGTAGAGGGTCAGTATCGACTATATAACTATACATCTTACTGCCCCTCTATGGCTCTGTAGAGGGTCAGTAACTGACTATATAACTATACATCTTACTGACCCTCTATGGTTCTGTAGAGGGTTAGTAACTGACTATATAACTAATAATGTTACTGTCCCTCTATGGTTCTGTAGAGGGTGAGTAACTAACTATATAACTAATAATGTTACTTTCCCTCTATGGTTCTGTAGAGGGTAAGTAACTGACTATATAACTATTAATGTTACTGTCCCTCTATGCCTCTATGGTTCTGTAGAGGGGCAGTAACTGACTATATAACTATACATGTTACTGCCCCTCTATGGTTTTGAAGAGGGTCAGTAACTGACTATATATCTATACATCTTACTGCCCTCTATGGTTCTGTAGAGGGTCAGTAACTGACTATATAACTATACATCTAACTGCCCTCTATGGTTCTGTAGAGGGTCAGTAACTGACTATATAACTAATAATGTTACTGCCCCTCTATGGTTCTGTAGAGGGTCAGTAACTGACTATATAACTAATAATGTTACTGCTTGCCCAAGGAATAATGTTGTGAAGGGAAAATGTGGGATTGTAGCTTCTGTCACCAGTTTGTTACGATCTCACTTGTAACACAACTATGTGATTTGGTCTGTTCCTGTCCCTATGTGTTAGCTTCTTTTGTGTATGATAATTTAAGAGGTTAATAAAACCATACAACTTCTCTTCACATCAACATTTTGTTGATTCAAAAGACACACCAATCTATTGCAATACACATGTTATATATAGCATCAGTGTCATCTAGCCAGGGTCCCTGCAAGTCTAAAGTTTTGTATTCAAGGGCTACGGTTTACATTACCTGATCAGAACTCCAATGCACCAACCTAACTCTATATTAATACAATTATATATGCAATGTACTCTGCTAACTTTCCAAAACATTCATCAAGTAAAGTAGCAAGTCCCCCAACTCAACTGCATTCGACAGTGCCCCCACCCCCTACCTGCAAGGCCATGTGAATTTTGTTCGTTAAATTATCAACACTATTGAAGAGGAAAGTGTGCTTACATTTCATGATGATGGCCGGGATTCGATAGTGAAAAACTATAGGACACCTGTCCGATCCCGAGGGTTTTCTCGTGGTACTGTGGGCTCGTCCCACCTGTCCGATCCCGAGGGTTTGCTCGTGGTACTGTGGGCTCGTCCCACATTTAGTCCGTCTACGCGCTAACATTCGGTCCGATAAGGCTGATAAAATAAATCAATAGACTTGTTTCATGTTTGTTAATAAGGCAAAAAAATGTTTGTATTTACTCATCTTATCTATTATATGCATATACTAAATTTAGCAAAGAAATAATACCCAGGGCTACTCAAAAAAACTCAACCAGGAAGTCGTCTTCTACGTTTAAACAGACTTACTGTTCTTTGAGAGATAATCTGTTTATACTCTTTAGCCGTGTAGGTCTATTCAAGTACGCACCAATGATGACCATAAACCTATTTTTATATTAATCCCTCCGAATGAGCTACTTGATTTAAATAGGACTAAAATATGATTACTATTCCAGTCATGAGATACCGCACTAGAGGGTTTTTAAACAACGACCATGTCGATTTCACTGATATCTCAGCCGTAAATAGATACAAAATCACAAACATGACCCTTTTGAACTGACTGACCTTAGGAAACACAGACTTATCCTCTATAGCAATGATCATTACGAAAACTTCACTAACGTTTAAAAAACCCAGCAAAATACTTAATGGAAGTTCAAAACATTCCCTTCAAAACACAAAATTTAAAATAATAAAGCAAAGGTTGGCTTTGTTTAATTTTGTTTTACGTCCGTTCAGCAGATCAAGCCATTTAAGGCTGTGCTCTCAAGTGTGTAAGGAATGCCCGCGTGGATGTGTGCGTTCTGGAGGTGGGATTATGTAGATGCATATGTCCCTTGTGATAGCGTAGTTTGATACCGACTTTTAAAATGCTACCTCAATGACATACCTCGCCAAAGGCACCCAACACAGCATCCCGCCTGGTCACACATTACTGACAACGCGTTAACTAGTTGTTTCCCGAAATGCTGAACGTTAATCTGGAATAAATAACTAACAGTTTTAAAGACTGACATATCCCAGACAGGGGATAGAACATATTGCCGCTCTCACTTGGGTAAACGTGCTACACTAAGACCGAAAGTGATTGTGTGGCAAGGAATGCGCAAGTAAAAATAAACGTTCTTAGGAATCAAAGAGAATATATCAAGAACCCAAATGCTGCAATCAGTACAGTATATTTACTTTGGTCATTTTCGTGACTCCATATAAAGGGAACCAAAGCAAATTACAAATTCTTCAACAGGTTCCCACATAAGGTCCTTCTTAAAACATGATTTGGATAACAGCAGGTGCAGAGGTTGTAGTGAGGGAACAGTTTCAAGAGGATATAAAGTACGATATAAAGACCCACTTCTTCACGTCTGCATTTTAGGATCTTTGCACAGGCGTCATTAACATACCACCCTTTATTTATTCGTTACTAAGCACATTGAGATGATTAGCTTCTCGTTTAATGTATAATGGTGATCGTAAGCATTTTTTGTTTATTATACTATTATCAGTATGCTATAAAGCGCTTTAGAGTAATTTTACAAATTATATAGGGCGCTATATAAATGTTTGTATATTATTATTTTTATTAGATGTAAGTATCTTGAAATGAATTAAATGAAGAATCTAGCATAACAAAAGTGCATTGTTACATTATTCCACTCTATTGCTGTACCGTATAATGTTTTATCCTTAATTCGTCTTTGTATTCCGGCAGAAAGTACAGATGATGTATAAATACTGATATCAAAGACATTAGTCCATCTTATATTGAAAACAGCACTGAGTTTATCAAATTATCTTAAATCGCTTTGAGTGCATTTCAGGTTTTCTTCGATCTATTAACTTGCAAAACATGATTTTAAATTATCTTTATATTTTCAGAAAAGGCGCCTAGATATGTGGCTTGACTACGACACTGGCCGGGAGTGACAGAATTCAAGCCGAAAAAATGTGAATTGCCTTGTTCGGCATTAGTGTTCCTTCGAAAGTCTTACTTTTCAAAAAATATTTTGCCTGTATCAATTTTCTGTATTCAAAGGCTTAAAATGATAGAACAAGCATATCTATACTTTAACGGATATTTTCTTATATATTTCTATATATCATAACACAGTTGTCGCTCGTTAAATATTTTCCTTACTATAGCACTATGGTATACAGATAAGGGAAAATTGCTTTAGAAATGTACAGATAATTTATATAAATAATTTCAAACATTATTTTGTTACATTTAAATGTATATATGCGATGATCCAGGGAAACAATGATAGTTTCATCAATTACAACTCATATATAAAAAATCGAGTTCTGTTTTCTTATGACTTGAAAAGGAATATATATTTTTGCATAAAAAGCAAAAGTATATTCTTGTAAAATCATGTTGTTTTCTATGGATTCGGTATAATTTTGCTGAAGTCGAATGAAGTAATCAGGGCTGGTATCCTGATTACAAGAGATCCCAGAGGTCGAACTATCTTCATTAGTTCTTTGTAAGACTGGTCTGTTTTCTTCTCTTCTCTTGTTTTTTGAGTAATGTAAACAGTAAAAACACCTTGATGTAACCTTTGACCTAAACTTTATACTGCTATGTGGAAATGATATTATCTTTAAAAGTGGTATTATCATTTGACATATTTACCTGTACAGTATTCAGTGTGAAATAAGAAGAACCGATAATTGAAAATTAAGAAAGACATATTAAGCGTTTTTTTACCTAACATGTTTAACTTATCACTAAGGTGAACATCCGTATGAAATTTGAGAAAGATTTGTCAAGTACTTTTTAAGGAATTAATAGCGATAACAAACTTGAACGATCAAAATTAAAGATGATCGCTCAGACAAGTCTTAACGCGACACATGCACAACTAATCACCAAGGGAAGCCATCATATGAAACTTGAGAAATATCTGTCAAGTACATCTTGAGAAAAAGTGATGACGACGAATCGTACCTGTCTCAAGATGACACATGCAAATGCAAGAAATAACTACCCATGAGATCCTGCATATGAAATTTGAGAAAGATCTGTCAAGCACTTCTTTAGAAAAATTGCGATAACCCTCAAGTCAACGATGGCAGCCTTTCGGCCATTGTATTTCTTCGATCAGTCTTATAATGAACATGCACAACCAGGGACTAATGGATATTTTTTCATATGAAATTTGAGAAAGATATGTAGAATATCTCTTGAGAAATAGCGATAACAAACTTTAACCCTCACAATCCAAAATCGTTGCCTTACGCACAACTACGGACCAAGGAAATCCTTATACTGAAATTTCAGAAAGACCTGAAAAGTATTTCTTGAGGAAAAACACTTTTATTTTCAAAATTCAAGATGGTTGTTTTTTCGATCAGTCTCAAAATGAAACATAAACAACCAGGGACATCATATGAAATTGGAGAATGATATGTCAAATCTATTTAGTGAAACGTCTGTAAAACAAATCTTTTATTCGCAAAATCGTCTGTCTAGCAGGTATTTTGTTTTACAAGTAATCCTAAAATAAAACATGCAGAAAAAAGGTGAACAAGGAGAAATTCTTATGAAATTTGTGCGACATCTGTGAAGAACTTCAAAAGGAAATATAAAACAGGTCGGCCAGATGAGGAGAACAGCTTGCTTACAGTCGGCTGGACAATTTGTCCTTAAAACTCAACAACAATATTGTCAACTCAATCATTATTACATTTTCAACCTCAGTTTATTTATTTTTTCTGTTTGCTCAGCTATTTTTATAATAGGCTGCAAAGCAATTTACATCAATACATATATATCGCCTTTTTTTTGCAAATAAAGACTTTCATAACAAGAGAACATACACGATATATTAAGGCATTTCAACAATGCAAAAGTATAGAATTTGGTAAAACATTGCATCAATACATAAAAGTCCATCACATGGACAATGCAATACATGTTTTACCGGGATAACACAGTAAAGTCACAGACTTATTTCAACTGTGGTCCCTAACATATAACTTTGATACGATCATTTTACAAATACAATTACAGGTCAATACATACATATATTTATCACAGGGTAATATATTGAGTACAAAATTAACATCGTCACCCTATGTACTGTGTAACATATGATAGTATTCATAGTAATCATAAGTAGTATCAATATCTTGTTACATGCTTCATTAACCTTTTGGATCCAACATAGCATGGAATAACATAAAAACAATCAAATACAGGTACAACTTATTTTGACATAGACATCGGCCTGACACAAGTGATTCACACAATCAGTCAATCATCTTCTTGATTGAAAAAATCATCTCAGCGATGAAAATTGGGACCATGATATATCTTGTAGGTTTTAGTGTAAATCTTAATTAATCTCGACAGGTTCCTTATTAAACCAAAGGGTTAAGCTTGAATGGACCGCAAGTGTGACTGCAGCGCCCCCTGTACCGATTTTCAATATTTTCATCTCCACCGTGTGCATTTCATGGGACCTTTATCGCAATTATAAAATTAAAATCGTAATCCGCTTGGCCATATGCGGTCTCATTTTTTAGGAAATTATAAATTACCTATTTGACCTTGTTGTTGGTGAAACAGAATAAGTTCGGATTCCATCAAATTTCCTTATTTGAAATGTTCTTTAGTAACTAATCTTTCTAGCATCTAAGAAAACTGTGGATAATTCACGGAATCGGAACTTTCCACTACCCCTTTGTTTTCCATTAAATATCAAGTTGCTGAATGTACTGAATCACTTTTGTAATTTGATAATGAAAAGGTTTGGCTCGGCCATCAACAACCCAATATTGATCAAATGACTGGAATATGCTTAAAAAACAGTGTCTGTGACTGTATTGCAACATTGTGCAATTTCTTAGTAAAACTGCATTAATATCGAGTTTCAAAATGTGTTATACAATACGCATTTGCGATGTACTGCATGTATTTTTCGCAAGAAAAACACAATAACTGCATGACACGACATACTTATAATTAATATCTGTATAACGAATTACATAAACGATATGTTTTTGCTGTAGACATAACGCATTACTCAGCACATCCGTTAAAGCACTTACTCATCCTTAGAGAATCATAGTTCACACTGTTAACAAGCGGTCTCAGGCAGGATATATCAATTCTTTTGCGGAGAACTGAAACTGATATAATCCTGTATTCACAGTAAGATCGTACACATAGTAATAAGTGATAAAACTGGGTTTGAGCATGGCCAACATACTTTACACAGTAGCGCAGAAATACATTCTGGGCCATGACACACTCTGAAAGGCGGTAAAGGGACATTCGTGGTTAAGAAGAATGTCTAATTTTAAGGGCTTTAGTATGGTCCGAATTAAGAAAATCAACATATAAAGTGTCATTGATAAACATTGAATATTTCAAATTAATAGTTTTTTCTTGACCATATCAAACTATTTTTGGCCACAAACAAAATTGTAGCATTAAAACTTAAAAGAAGAAACATAAGGAAAATGTGCACTAAGTAAAAGATTTACAAGAAGAGGAAAACATTGAAAACGTCCAAAGATAAGGCTATGTTTCCTGAAGACCTCAGCATCTTCTGCTTCACTGAAAATAGATGACATCGAATTATCGGTGAAATACATTAGAATCAATAGGCATCGACTATTGCAAATCGAATCAATGCAGGTATATCACAATGTCAACACACAAAGATAAATCGAATCAATGCAGGTATACCACAATGTCAACACACAAAGATAAATCAAATCAATGCAGATATACCACAATGTCAACACACAAAGATAAATCGAATCAAGGCAGGTATACCACATTGTCAACACACAAAGATAAATCGAATCTTATTTTCGATACAAAACGCAACAACAGGAGAAAATAACATGACATGAAGAAGGATATTTTGAACCCCCGCAAACAAATGGCGGCGAAACGTCTGATGCTCCGGAAGGTCAGATTTCCCTGCTTGTGTTACCCATAACTACACCACATCCTGGCATTATATCGATAACACCAGGAGTTAACCAAGAGATACTAAACTAATAAAAACACCATACATAAGGATTTCCGTTAGCTGTATGACTCAAAACGAGGTTCCAAGAACAGGATGTACATGTAATTTTAGGAAAGTTAAACTAACGGGACGCAATCATCAACAGTAGGAGCGTAATTATTTGCAAAGGGTGGTCAACAACATTTCAAATAGCACGCGTACGTTTATATATATTTATATAGCAAATGTTTGTAACTATACAGTGATCGTGATAAATAAACTTTTGATAATATATAAACTGAAGGAATATTTCACCACTTTAAAATATGAACAAGAGGACTCAGATGTCAAAACTGTTACTTTATATGTGTACAAAAACGACAGTGTCCAGCAAACCTTATTGACAATAAATGTATACAGTTGGGTTGTGCACTAGACAAAGTATAGCTCAAAACACAGTATTTTCCGAAACAATGTTGATTATAAATGATACATAAATCACAGAATACACTATACCAGCAAAATGTTTTCATGACAAAATCTACTATCGGAGAGCGCGACGTAGTATTTAAAAGAAACATTCCGTATATATGGGCATACATGCTGAGCATACTCTCTCCATAATGACCAATCAGAAAGTGAAATGTTTTATAGTGGATTGTGTTATTTATTGCGATACGTGTATATGCTGAAAGATAAAGTTTAGAATTACGTGTATATGCTGAAAGAAAATTCTCTATCCAATAAAGTTTAATATTGTACAACTCAAACAAGACATGGAGTTGACCTTTATATTTGACAGTTTCCACAATGTATCATGTTTCATACGGCTGGGAATTAAATGCTACAGTGACATAAGAGACATTTGTCGGAATAAATCAAACCAAACTGCAATCAAATAGAAGATATTTTCCTCAGAAAAGGTTGACGCGCAAGGTTCTACGAAGATGTAAAATGGTTTTCTAGACATGTTTCCTTCAAAAAACAACAGCCGAGATCATATCACTGCAAACTTGCGCAGGACTCACTTTACCTAAAAACTATGTGAAGTTACACAACGTTTGGACCTTCCCATCTCGTTCCTCCCACGCGTTCATTTAAACAGAATGTCAGTGCTACATATCACATCATCGCAATGTGTTTGTATGCTGATGAAGCAAACATTTATTACTTAATATAACAGCTCTGTAGTCTCAGTCCATCTCCACATACTCAAAATAGCAATATAAAAAAACGAGAAAAATTATACGTGTTTCCGTGGGAAAGGATTGATTCTACAATGCACTTATTTAATCAGCATCCTTTGGGATGTTCAATTCTGAAAATCTCATGAGAAAAAAACCCATGTTTCTCTTTATTAGGTTAACAGGGTACCCTGGAGAGTATCAAGATTTTGTCAAATCCACATCGATTAATTGTTATTCTTCTCGCACGTTTTAATTACCTATTTGTCTCAATGTTTCGTGTTTTTAACATCTCTGCTATCCCCTTCCTGACAGAAACACCAGAAAAAATAAAACATACATCACAGCTTCTATTAATTCCTCTAGCTCAATACCTATGGAGGCATCTGTGATGCCTAAGCTATGGTTCGAGAAACTATCTGAGAAGGCGATGCCCTGCTTATCTAATCATAACGAGTATTCATCAGATGTGAGGACGATTAGAATACGTATCCTAAAACAGATTGAATCTCATCTGAATTGTATGGACACGTCCACCAACGTCAATGCCAGGGTTACCACGTCTTTAAATAGGAGATCTCAAATGATGTTTTTCAACTGCGATGGCCGATATCAGCCATGTCAAAATACACTTAAGCTGTTCCATTTTG
Source organism: Mizuhopecten yessoensis (assembly GCF_002113885.1). Lineage (NCBI taxonomy): Eukaryota > Metazoa > Mollusca > Bivalvia > Pectinida > Pectinidae > Mizuhopecten > Mizuhopecten yessoensis. The sequence goes on along the minus strand of NW_018403461.1, from coordinate 516,746 downwards.
TCAGAAGTTTCTTGACATAATGTTGTCAGCAACTACAAAAGTAGTTGTATTTTGTCAAGGGTGTGACAATTTGTTTTGTCAAATTCTGCTTTACTATCTGATGTTTTTGACAGCGCAGTGTTGGCCCGTATAAGCCTTGACACTTTTCGAGCTTTGTACACGTACTTAACATTTCTCTTGCTAATTGTAAATTTGATAGGGTGAAGTTATAAACGTCTGTATATTAGTATATAGATATCCAAAGATAGCTCAGCAGGTCAGATACAGGAACTTACTTTAGCTACATTTTTGTTAGCTCTATTCATCAAGTTAACATTATTAACATTTATGAAAATATATAAATCAGGGCAAAATAAAATAAAATTTGAGACATGTACAAGTACTAAAATAGCTCAACTTCATTATAACGTTCATGTTCTTGACCTCTTGAAATAGAAAGAATAAGAATCTGATTAGATATCTTATGAAGAAAGATGTAAATACAAGTATGTACATGTATTATTATTATTGGAGTTCTGGTATATTGGAATCAGACTATAAAAGTTGAACATTTATATGAAGGGAAGTACGGGACTGTCTCTTTAAGTCAATAGTTTATCAGTAAGAGGGTTAATATGACCAAATCGGGAAATCAACTACATTCATGCACTATAAGCAATACTTTCTTTTTATTTCAGAAACACACTGTTTGTAACGACATTAATATTGTGTCAATATATTTGTATCTTGTGGTATACAAAATGTATATTGCCAAAGGAGATTATTATATCGTCGCAAAGTATCAAGTTATTGAGGGTAAAGTTACTGAATTATTTAAATTGTCCTTTCTATTTTTTAAATAAAGAATACTACGTGATTGTGAATAAATAATAGAGTTACTGTACTTTGACAACTTGTCCGCAATCACCTTAATTGTTCCTTTTCAAAACAAAGATTGTATGAATGTGGCTTTTAGGTACAAGACTTACTGAACCTCCATTGATCGATAAATTCATAGGATTACAGCAATCCGCTATCAATCCTTATTATCAATTATAATAATGTAATTGGAAGTTAATCAGAAGATTTACAATTGTTTTAGATTTGATCGCGGACGTAAACGTTTTAATGTAATTTCCCTTCCACTCCTTTTATGGTAGGGAACCTGACTGGGAACCATGGGATTGGTCAATTGAGCCCCGACTGATAATCAACACGCTATCACTCTCTTGCTGCAAAGAATATTATGTGATGATAGACGGCATGTGAGCATGGGACCACCTTGGCTTGACATAGTATTTCCGCGGTGACCAAGTGGTTAAGGCGTCTGACATTTTGCTACCACTAGCCCTCCACCACTGGATGGCGGGTTCGAGACCTATGTTTGGCATTCGTCAGGTACTGGCCGTAGGTAGGTGGTTTTATCCGGATTCTCCGGCTTTCCCCAACCACCAAAACCTGGCACGTCCGTAAATGACCATAGCTGTTAATTGGATGCAAAACACAAACAAACTACATGTAAAAGCATGCTATCAACTGTGTCCTGCATACAGACAAAGGTCAGTATTAAAACTGACTTGAAAGGAATTACATCTTTATATGGTCGAATATAAATTCCAATTCCATAAATATGACAATTGTAGGTGACAGGAGTACATAAGATATGCTCCGGGAAAAGTGCCATATGGTAACGAGAGGGCAATTACTCTGTATGGAATGAATGAACCTATATCAGCATGAGACACTTTACATTCTAAGATGAACTGTGCTAACATACACAATTTGGCAATTGAAGATTAAGGAGTATACAAAATGCACGCTGAAAATGCGACACACGGACCGACCGAATGATTGAGGAACTGAAATGATATAATCTTTTCAACTATAACCGGGAGGGGTTCAAAACTGTTGCCTGGGTTTATAAACTCATTTTTATATTAACTTACAAGCTTGAATGGGTTTCTATATTATTCAAAAAGGAAAAAGCTGCCTGAAACATGACCCCCTATGTCCAAACCACACTCAACGATCTACGTGATAGGTAAATGTTCTGTTCTAGTTGTCGAGCCAAGCCATTATCCAAACGTCTTACTACCATTCTTAGTACCGATGCATCAGGATTACAGTCGTATTGTGTCACTGTATACTCAAGTGATATCAATGAGATGTGCATTTTTGAAGAATTCTAAATATCTTTTGATCCTTCTTCAACATTCCCTTCTTCAATCAAAACGTTTGACAATTTGATCAGTCTTGAACATCATCCTTTTCCGTAGTAAAACGTAGCGCTACCATACCTCATAGGAAACTAAAAGATTATGGTTGTAAATTATTTTAGAACATGTTTTATTAAAAGCACAACAAAGGCCGAAATACACAGATGGTGAAATTGTGAGAATGATTTAGTTTCTAGTTTGGCAATATCTTTGTTGAGTTCGTTAGAGAGATTTTCCAACGCACTGAAGATATCCCTATTGGGGCAAACTGTTCCCCTATTCAGGCAGGTTTATTTATGTTATCATATGATTTGTTTATGTTATCATATGAGGCTGAATTTTATTGACACCTCTGTATTCCCTTTACCTTCTTTTTTCTAACGAACACCAGACTGGAAAAACATAATAATAATAAAATAATATTTCGAGGTTCTTATATACCGCTTTATCACAACCTAGTTCGTAGATCGTCTCAAAGCCGTAAACAAACTATTATCCGTGGTTATAGGGCCTTTGCATCCAGCCAACATCTTTCTCAACTCCCTGGAGAGCATACAGCCGGTTCTGCTATTTCGGCGCTCACAGCTATCATTCAACAATTCTAGCACTACCCAACCACATACTCATTTACAGCTGAGTATACTGGAACAAGCGGAGTAAAGTATCTTGCTCAGAGATACAACACAGTGCCATGACATGACTCGAACCCGCAACCCTTCGGTCACGAGCCCGGCGTCCTACCACTAGACTACCGTGCCTCCTATAAACATGGTCCAGTTGTTCAAGATCGATAGCCATGGGAGAGAGAGAACGGTCCATTTACCGAGTACTATATATCTCGTATCACAGTTTTACATACATCATTTTAACGTGTATACTTTTAAAATTTATGAAAAGAATAAATCGTTCAATTAAGATTTTGAATTATCTCCGATTCAGCCCTGCTGGCCAACTTTGAATGTTGTTAATTGTTCGTGTGTGAAAGCAAAAGTAATTTTGTATTATTATTAAATACAGGATACCACTTTATAAGGTATTAGTCATGAAAGAATGTTGCTGCTGAAATTAACAAATATTGTTTTCTGTCTTCAAAAAGGCAACAAAAGCCCATATCGTTAACTTTAGAATGCTTTAAAATATAAGTAATTTTGATTTATCTAGCTTGTAACGCCGCTATCTGGCCTCCACTTTTATGTACATGATTAATTGTATAAAGGCACTACCAACCTCTCGATCATCCCGTGATATTATCTATAGTCTTGTTAAGTGTTCTGCGGAATTAACTTTATATCATGTTGATACTACAAAGGAGAAATCGATGTTTGTATCAGTCTCGATGACACTCAATGTACTTATGTATTCCTCCTTCAGCCTGTTTTTGCTCCACTTCACCATACTACTATGGTTCAGTTGGACAAGTAACTGCCGATCAAACAAGTAGAGTCGATCTTTCCACTCTTACGTTTGAACACATTTAAAAGAAAGAAAAAGATCCTATTTCGTTAGTGAAACAGCAAAGGTTTTGAAACAACCGATGCATTTAGCTTTTAGATATCAACAGCACGTGTGTCTAACACACAGCCCATTAAGATAAGTCAGGTGCTCTTGAACATTTTTGCAGGTAGGATATCCGAAAAGGAGCACCTCATCTTATCAGTCACTTTATGAGAATAACTGACAACAATGTTTTCGTAATTTCATGCAAAGATCGACACTTTCTATTACATTTTATTGAATTATTCATGAAGATGCTAATTTTTAACAATATTAAGGTTAAGAGGCGTGGTATTTTATTTACGGTATGTTGTCGTTCCATACCATTTCCCGGGAAGTATTTTCACTTTATTTTTTTAATTTTGTAATTGAGTTATAGAGGAACAAATAACAGTTAAGCAGATAAATTATTTCTACAAAACATATAAAAACTAAATCATTCTGATTTTTTTTTTATAGTTGCAAAAAGCAGTGCTGTAACACACAAATAAAATGTTTTTCATTGTTAACACTAAAAGTTATGGAAAATTTAATAAATAAAAACAACAAAAAAACAAGAAAATATTGAAATGTCAACAAAATCATTATTCGAACTAATAATCGGTACAATAAGGGCAAAATATGTAGATTTACATGGGGAAATTTAAAAAAAAAGTACTAGGAGAATAGGACCAGGTGTTTCGGAAGGATAAGCGTTTTCTGCTTCATCAACGAGACCTGCCATGTAACTCTAAGTCAAATCCAAATAATGTCCTCACATCAAGAACTTGGGTGCTGACAACAAAACCACACGGCACTCTTATGAGCATACATTTCAACTATCCACACAAAGAAATGGAAAATTTCCCTGCGAGATCCTGATAGGAGACGTTTGGATGTTCCATACAAGAAAGGGAAAGTTCGCGATTGAAGTCACAGTTACCCCGCTTATCATGCAGTTTATTAAGAAGTCGTTCCTGTTGTAAGGAAAGATAAAGAAAACGGCTGACATAAAGGAGCCCATGGTGTCCCTTTTCAGATTCTGGAAGACATAAACATTTAATGTAGTTAATAAATTTCTTGTCATTTAAAAACAGCACATCGTCGACATATCTGAAATTGAAACTAAAGCACTTGGCTATGTCTTTGTTACCAGTCTTAATAAGCTCGACAATACATTCAGCTTAATATATAAAAAAAAAAATATAAAAAAAATGTCAGAAAAGGGTACTGTTTGTTTCATTTGAATGTCTACAGTCTGCAGAAAAATCTTGCCGTTGAACTGAACAAGCTATTGTCAACTAGAAACTCAATCATTTTCATAATATCTTCCCCAGTAAAGGACTTGGGGCGTTATGGTCATTTTTGGCCTCATAAAGAGTAAAAAAATATCAACTTGAATGTATTTACCAATTTCTGTTATAAACATCGTATTGGTTAATTGGAGCTATCTTTCTTGCTTCAGTTTTTTCCGATGCACATGCGTAGATGCCCTACAATAGCAACACAATTACGTAAGAGTGGAAAGATAGACTCTAAATATAGAATTGCCGTTAGTCGAACTCATGATTCATCCATTACCAATCCTGCACTTTACCAATGTTGCAATCCAGAAAGTTTGAAATATATCAAAACGGAGGATCAATATCTTACATAGGGGAGTTGCCTTAAGCAAGAAAAAATTGTTTGATACTATTTTATCTTAACAATGACAATGGGGTGACATCTTCTTCGTAATTGCTTCATTTATACCCTCATTCTCAAATGAAAATTTAATCTTGTTTATATACACTTTATCATTTAAGCTATTAGTTTGTCAAAAGGGGTCATAATGAATATATGCTATATTTTGTTAAAACTTTTCTAAGATATTTTAGATCTTCAGCATGGTATATATCTAAAAGAAAAATAGCTAGTGGCTGGAAGGATAGTAAAATACGGCTCATGGGTACAAATTATCCCTAGTTTAATAGACCCCTGTCTTAGCAGTAAAACTTGCTTATATGATAAAACTCCAATAAATTGGAGTGACAGCTTTAATGCATCTATGATATGAGTCAGTAGATACCCCGGTGGGACGTCTGTGGAGAAATTATCACAAAAGTATCACACTTATCAGATATAACCTTGCTTTAAGGATGGTTATAGGCCTCCTTTAAACCAATATAGGCACTGGATCTGAACAAATGAATGTTTGATAGATGTTTAACACTTCAATAGATATATAGGTAAAAACAGTTATATTGACTATAAAGAAATATAATTGACAAATTCAAGAGGCAATCTGCGCTTCTTTCAGGTAACAAACAAAAACCAAATGTTTCATAAGAACACATGACACGAACATAACTCGATATAAATATGTTACATTTTATAAATAGCACAAGTGAGAAAGGAGGCCAATTGTATGGCACTAGTCCATCTCGGCCTCGAACAACAAGTGGTCAACAGTCCGATACTGTCGCCATTGTCATGGTAACAAGTCGTCTATCGATGTTATGGGTACATGGATCACAATGTAGAGATATTATACATGAGTACTTTGGTTTGGTTTGTTTGTGATTTACGTCTTATTCACAGCTAAGGTCATTTAAGGATGTGTCTACTCTGGTTTTGGTGGTGGAGGAAAGCCGGAATTCCCGGAGAAAAAACCGCCGACTTACGGCCAGTACCTGGCGACTGCCCCACGTAGGCCTCAAACCCGCGACCCAGTGGTGGAGGGCTAGTGGTAGCAGAATGTCAGACGCCTTAACCACTTGGTCACACGAACATACAAGGTTCTGGTAGTATCTTCAGGGGAAGCATAGTTGCGTCTTTACAGTTGTAACAAAGAAACTGTTCAACATTGTCAGGATGGTAATGAAAGTATGTGTCTTTTGACCAAGTCCATTTAACCGACGTATACATGCATTATTTTAAAAACCTAATGAGATATTCAAATGCACAGTACCCACAACATTTGCTTTTAAATTTCATTCTTGAGACTTTACCTTCGATCGATAACTTTCTAAGAATTATTTCAAATTTCACGTCTGCCATGTTAAAGCATTTTACAGCATACTGAACAAGGCTTGCAAATTTCAAAATAGTCTCGTCAAACGATTCATACAATCATAGAACTTTGTAACAACTTGGTTAATTAACACATTTTTATAGTATTATGTAAAATCGCTTATTGACAATAACAAGAAATTAATATTGTAAATGATAACAAACAAAACCTTTTTTCTAAACATGTTCTTCAGGTTGGTAAGTATGGATTGTGAAAAGATTGTTACAGTACAACAAAAAGGTGTTTATATGCGACGTTTCGATGACTAGTACGTTATGTACTCTGTCACCTTCATCAGACAAATTACCAGTCAAAAGTATGTACACAAATGTATGAAATATGTACGAGTTGTCCACGAATCGACTCATAATAGAGACCCTGTATCCTTACTTCTACCACAATACGCTGTGTTATTCCACTCTCAGATCATTGTATAAACACGCAGACTGTTAGATAAATATGAGTTATATACCACACGTGGTATATGACCTTCAAGAGTTTTGATTGGTCGAGAAGATGAACTTTGACCGGAAAGACTTTTTCCACGTGCTTTTTGCCACCTGATCTTTTGTTTACTTTGTCGGCTGTCAACATCCGACAAATGTTGGTGACTTTGTGAGGTTATGCGAAAAGGGGAGTTATTAAGGCAATATTAAAAGATGATACTTAAATATGTGATCGCTAGTTTCAGGCAAAATTGCTACAGACGCTCGATATCGCTTCGACGTCACACCGTCGCGTGTCCAGGTCGTGAAACCAAAACAAGATCTGTCACAGCTATTGTCGGGAAATATTTCGTTCCCTTAACGTCCCGTTATCGCTATTTAGACGGTCTGACTATGGCTGAACTTTCATTATAAACGTCAAGCATAGAACCGTCACGAAGAAACGTAGGCCTATGGTTTTGGATATTGACAGCGATAAGTTCGTCTACGACGGTGAGTTACGGTGAGTTCATCACTTGGCGGGACGCAGACTTCGTACGACATGCTTACGCGCATATAGTCCGTGGTTAATTTATATAAATAAATGCAATACTGCTACTCTCAATATTTAAAGTCGTTCATCTATTTTATTTTTTCATGAAGTTGTTGCCGAAACAATAATTTTGACAATAATTAAATTTGTAAAAAAAAAATCATTTTTGAATATTAATGAGTGACTTTTTAAATATGGGTCATATCACTACGCCAGCCTTGTCAACAAACACATGTGTGTGCGTTATTTCCAACTGATCATGAGATTGTGGTAGAAACAGATCACACGACTCGTGGTTGTTGAGTATGGTATTTATTTCACTCTCGTTAGTTAATTTTCAAAAGTTACAGAACGACACTCGCTTAGTGTCTTTCTGTAACTTTTGAAAATTAACTAACGAGAGTGAAATAAATACCATATTCAACAACCACTCGTTGTGTAACCTCTATATCACCATCTCAGGATACGTACTTTGCATAAAGTGCTTTAAAAGCTTGAGGTGTGACGCTGTCCCTTAATTGTATATTCAAATCATGTTGATGGATAAAATAACTAGTGTTGTTCGGTAGCGAGCAGACGATTGTACGAGTAACCTCCGCTAACCCATCGAATTCATGCGCGCGCGTGATATGGGTGTAATATAATATGTTCCTATACCCTTTCCTTGCCCTGGACAGAATGATTAAAGAAATGTATAAATTGTAACATCTACCTGTGTTAATAAATACATGTGTAATACCTTTCTGTGTTAGTATGAATGTCTGTGATAATGAATGCACGTTTAATCACTGTCTGTGTTGATAAATACATATGTAATACCTGTTTGTGTTAGTACATTTGTATATACATATGTTATACCTGTTTGTGTTAGTACATTTGTATATACATATATAAAACCTGTCTGTGTTAATAAATACATATGTAATACCTGTCTTGTTAGTATATACATATGTAAAACCTGTCTGTGTTAAAAAATACATATGAAATACCTGTCTGTGTAAATAAATACAAAGTAATGCATGTCTGTGTTAATAAATACATATGTAATACCTGTCTTGTTAGTATATACATATGTGAAACCTGTCTGTGTTAATAAATACATATGTAATACCTGTCTGTGTAAATAAATACATATGTAATACCTGTCTGTGTAAATAAATACACGTGTAATACCCGGATGTGTTAGTATATACATATATAATATCTGTCTGTGATAGTATATACATGTGTAATACCTGTCTGTGGTAGTATATCCATGTGTAATATCTGTCTGTGGTAGTATATACATGTGTAATATCTGTCTGTGATAGTAAATACACGTGTAATACCTGTCTGTGATAGTATATACATGTGTAATACCTGTCTGTGACCGTATATAAATGTGTAATACCTGCCTGTTATAGTATATACATGTGTTAAACCTACCTATAATAATAAATACATGTATAATACCTGTCTGTGATAGTAAATACACGTGTAATACCTGTCTGTGATAGTAAATACACGTGTTATTCCTGTCTGTGATAGTATATAAATGTGTAATACCTGCCTGTTATAGTATATAGATGTGTTAAACCTACCTATAATAATAAATACATGTATAATACCTGTCTGTGATAGTAAATACACGTGTAATACCTGTCTGTGATAGTAAATACACGTGTTATACCTGTCTGTGATAGTATATACATGTGTAATACCCACCTGTAATAGTAAATAAATGTAAAATACTTGTCTGTAACAGAACATATATATGTTATATCTGTCCGTGATAGTAAATACACGTGTAATATCTGTCTGTGATAGTTAATACATGTGTAATATCTGCCTGTGATAGTAAATACATATTAATACTCGTTTGTGTTAGTATATACACGTGTAATACCTGTCTGTGATAGTATATACATATATAATATCTGTCTGTGATAGTAAATACACGTGTAATATCTGTCCGTGATAGTATATACACGTGTAATACCTGCATTTAATAGTGAATACATGTATAATACCTGTCTGTGATAGTAAATACACGTGTAATATCTGTCCGTGATAGTATATACACGTGTAATACCTGCATTTAATAGTGAATACATGTATAATACCAGTCTGTGATAGTAAATACAGGTGTAATTCAGTAGAATTCAATAGGATATATGTTGGACGCAGACTTGCCTCTGTACCATATCATATAACATAACAACTTTAATTTTTTTTAAAAACACTCCCGTTGTTAGATCTGTAGCTAGCTAGGTGATTAAATTTCATTTCAATATTTTTTTAATGATTTTCAAACCTAATTTTTAAGTCTTTCTTGTTATAGCATGTATGACATCCTCATGACGACTGTTCCATATAGCAACAGTTCTGTAGGCTAATGAATGTTCCCTTATACCTAATTTGCAATGTTTTCTTTATTTTTTGTGTATGCCTTCGTGTTCTAGATGTTGAATCTTGATCAAAGATGCCAACAGCAACTTTGTTGTCGTGAAAACTGTTCATAACGTCATAGACGTTTATGATATCTCCCATCATTCTTCGGTATGTCAGTGTTGGGATTTCTAATTTCTTAAGACGGTCGCTGTAGGACAGATTCTTCAGCCAGGTATTAGTTTCGTTGCCCTTCGCTGTAGGAAAGATTCTTCAGTCCAGGTATTAGTTTCGTTGCCCTTCGCTGTAGGAAAGATTCTTCAGTCCAGGTATTAGTTTCGTTGCCATTCTCTGTACCTTCTCAATTGTACTTCAATGTCTTTAACTTTGTATGTGTCATACACTTGCCGCTTATTCCAGGTGCGAATGGTCTAGCGCCTTAAACAGCTGCTTAAAATTTACTTCATCCTAACATACCAATGACATTTTAATAAGCCCCCTATAAGGATGTTTGTTTTGTTTATTGCCGATTGAATTTGGGTGCATTTTGTCTAGTCCTTGGGATTTGTTACAGTCTAGCATTGCAAGTAGTTTGCCGATAATCTGGTCAATACATGATAATTCTTCAAAAGGGTATTCTTCAGTTCATTTTCCATTAGTATGTCTCCCGAAGGTTTCACTGTGAAAACACTGCAAAAGGAACTAGTCGAAACATCAATTTGTCCTTGTCCTTGATTGCAATTTTTGATGCGTCTCCATCTAGACCTTATCCGAAATTATTCCGAAATTCCAGTTTTTACTTTTCAATTTTAATTAATTTAAAATCTGGTTCTTTTCGACCTCACAACATCATTCAGTGAAAGATAATCTAAATTTGTTTTTCATATTGGCTTGTTGGGCTCCGTAACTTACCGGAATATACTTATCAACACTTGCCTGGAAGATTTTTATGAACATGTTGTATATAGTGTTCGAATCAACTTTCAGTCCTTCATCCCATATGACAACCTCAAGGTCTTTTCTCATACCTTCATAATCTCCCTTGCTGTTTGGGTTTTCTCCGGTTACACCGGTTTCCTCTCACATTTAGACGCGCTAACATCTGAGCCAACACGAGTGGTTAATATAAGTTGAAATAACTTGTTTCATGATTGTTGTAAAATAAAGAAAGTTTACATTTCTCCTTTGCTGTACTTTCTGCGGATCATAATATTTTCTGGATACATGTTATAGCACACAAATTCAAATTTCAAAACAAAGTGGTCACTGTTACCGAGGGGGCGTTCATATTTAATGTCGTTTACCATCCCCTCCTCGTTTGTTATAATATGTTATAGTAATACCTGCCTGTGATAGTAAATACAAGTGTAACACCTCTCTGTGATAGTAGAAATATGTTAAATATATGTATCTTATGCTTAAAACCTCAAATGTCTTGCCATGATTACTTATAATTGATATGGATTGTTTTGTGCTATATGCATTTATCAAATTTTGATGCAAATGTATCTTGATTAATGTTATTGTGTTGTGGGGCAATTTGACATACATGCATTGGTTTGGTTTACGTCCTATTAACACCTATGGTCATTTAAGGACGTGCCAGGGTTTGGCGGTGGAGGAAAGCCGGAGTTCCCGGAGAAAAAACAGCGACCTACGGCCAGTACCTGGCGACTGCCCCAAATAGGTCTCGAACCTGCGACCCACTGGTGGAGGGCTCTTAGTATCAGAATGCCAGACGCATTAACCAATTGGCCACTGCGGCCCCCATGCATTAATTATCAGTTACATTTGGGGGGAACATAAATTTGCTATGTTTCCTTATTGTCCATTCTATAACTGTTTTATTTTAACGAAACAAATTAAGGCATTTAAACAAATGAATTAATAAATTCAATTCTTTAAACAATTGCAAAGCGAAAGAAATCATTTCAATTTTGAGAAAAAGTAAATGATCACAGATATTTCGTTTCGGGTCTATGCCAAAAATTGGTTTTGGATAGATTGAGTTTGGACATGTACTTCTTAAATCAAGTGATAAGGCAACTTGAATCAACTGAATAAATCATATTGTTTCAAAATTTATTCTAGACTAAATTTTCTCTGTAATTCTTGTCCTTTATAATTAAGAAAATGTCAACAAAACTTTGTCATGTAATACCTGACACCTGAGCGATGTTATACACATGTACAATGAGAGAGAACACTCGACACTGTTTCTGATCTTTGTCTTGGATGTCATCATCTCTGTGTTTCTTTGTTTGCCTGTTCCATACTCTCACATTTTCTCTTTTTGAAGAGTCCATACAAACACTGAAGTCGTCTTTCGTGACTCCTCAAAAAGTTCTCCCTACCCCGATCACAGAAGTGAAATAAGTACTCGAATGCCGTTTTATTTTGTAGTCCCCGCGGAGCGTCAATAGAACAGGCACTGGATTCATACAGTTAATCAATATCTGTTAGTCTCACCCAGACCAACTTTTTTAGTTGTACCAAAACAGCCTTGAACATTTTACCGGAAGTGCTCCTCGAGCGGTTATATCTTCATTTCTAGCATCCAAAGGGTGTTGTTGTAGATTGTATCTAATAGAAAAAACAAACCGGTATACGAATACTTATGTTACGTCTATCAAATAAGTTTGAAGTAAATTCGCCGCAGTCTTAACAAGAGTTTTTGTATTTAAACTGCTTTCAGTCTCCAAAATCTGCTGAAACTCGTAAGCCTGTAGACCCCTCCTCACCCGGCAGCGATAACGAATTCGTCACCCGGACAATCATATATTTTTGTTTTCTGCAAAATTTTAAGTCATTTGGTGAGTTTGAATTATTCTTGACTGTTTACCTAAAACAGTCCTTACCAGATACCTTTTTGGCAATATTTCTGACAATTCAAAACCATCTTTGCTATTAGCAACCTACATGTAGCAGCCCCATCGTTTACCTTTCTCGTTGAATTTGCTGTCGTTTTAGATTTCTTGTAGGAAATATCATCCTCTGAATGAGTGGCAAACCTCGAACGCTTGTTTGTGTCAGACGCCATCTATTCCTAACCCACAGATAACAAAGTTGGCACCCTGACAATCTTTTATTACTGTTTTCTGAAAAATCATAAATCACTTTGAGAGTTTTTACTATACTTGACTGTTCACTCAAAATAGCCACTACCGGACACCTTTTTGACACTATTTCGGACAATAAACAATCGTTATCGTTAATGAACCTCATTTTCCTTTTTGCTGTCGTTTTAGATTTCTTGTAGGCAATAGCATCCTCTGAATGTGTCGGACGCCATCTTTGTTGTTATGAAGAGAGATTCTAGTTTGAGTTATCTCCCCTTGCACGTGCTTATATAGATCCCGGCAGAAATATACACCCCGGCAAGGTGTATCCAATCAGAAAGAGTGGTACTAATAAGAAAGGTGACAAATATGATTTGCTCCCCCATAACATTTTAGGGTCACAATGTATGATAATTTCTGACTTACTGAAGATCGCAATGAAATTTGAATGATATATGTAGGAAGGCAAGGCAATGTGTTACATGTTTTGTCCCTTTGCCTTAGGTCAAGGTCCCATTTAGGTCATAGATCAAACTCATTGAGCTGACTTGATGAAGATAACTCAATGCAATTGAAGTGATACATGCTAGAGAACAACAGACGGTATGTCAGGTAACAATGTGGGGTCCGTACCGTCAAGGCCAACTCTCATAAAGTCCTTAGGTCAAATAGTTTCTCCAAGTCTTCACCTGTATATCGCCATTGGTAAGTAAGTGTAGAATGAAGATAAGGTGTGCTGCATACCTCTTTCGTGTTCATTCGCTATAACAGTGAAGTAATTCAGAGATAACAACAGTGTCATGCATGATAAATTTCAGATTTGATAAATCTACGTCACAACAAAATGCAATGAAATAGTGAAATGATAAATTAACTATTTATTCATTAATGCATATATCACGTACACCAAGTACAATAACAAACAAGCTAGTGGACCCCTACATATAACATACTATCAGTACAAAATAAACTAAATACATTTAACCACTTGGCATAATGACGACAATACACGGTTGACCCGTATTAGGTCAACTGGTATACAGGATAAATATACCCTGGGGAATTATCTCCGTATTTTTAGTGACTACAATCAAGATATGCAATATTAAACTTTTATTCCAGTCCCAATTACCTTCTTGGGGAGCATAATCCATGTACCGTTTATTCCAACTGTCTTTGCATTTCCACAAGATAATCATTGTGAGGGCTAAACAATCCTATCGCTACATGGTGTTGGTTACTGTTTGTATTGACTGTTCATTTTACAAACTTTAATTATTCTTCATGTACCCTAAACCAAATGTGACATTACGCATTCGTGTTTAGCATGTATACAAAATGAACTATACACAGGGAATACTCTGCTATGTTTTGCCGATAAATAACACAAATAACCATGCATGTTTCACCGATCAGATTTCCAAAGCCTTTGATAATACTGTTTTTTCAAAGGCATTTGACAAAGTAAACCACAGATTATTATTGCATAAGTTAAAATTGTATGGTGCAGAAGATAGCATTCAGTTTGGTATACTACTTATTTGAAAGACAGATTCCAGCGTGTTACTGTCATTGGAGCAACATCCAGTTGGTGTGATGTCCCCTCCGGTGTGCCTGAAGGTTCGATACTTGGACCTAAACTTTTCCTTATTTTTATCAATGAACTGCCATCTATTCTGAAATTTTCTAAATCTCTTATGTTTGCCGACGACAGCCTTTTTTTTTTTTAAGTTTGTAAGAACGTTGTCTGAGTGTGAGCAGCTACAGAGTGATATAGATAGAGTGAATGATTGGTGCACTGTGTGGAAAATGAAGGTGAATGTGAAGAAGTGCTGCCAGGTCATTTTTACAAACAAGAAAAAATGTATGAATTTTAGTTACACTATGAACGGTGACAACCTGAAGAATGAATGGTGTGTGAAAGATCTTGGTGTTTGGCTGACCTCTTCAATGAGTTTTAGTACCCACATTAGACGTACTGTTTCCAAATCAATGCGTATGCTCGGTTTTATAAAACGTACATGTAACAGTTTTAAACAAATACCTGTTTTAAGGTTTTTATATATAAGTCTTGTCAGGAGTCAGTTAGAATACTGTTGTCAGATCTGGTCTCCTTACCAAACATCTTTAATTCACCAGGTCGAAGTTGTCCAGCGTAATTTTTTTATGTTTTAAGGCACACGTTGACTACAATTCCATGTCTTGCGCTGACACTTGTATGCATTTTAACCTTCCTAGCCTCGAACATAGGCGGGCATTTTTAGACTGTGTATTTCTTTACAAATGTGTTAATAGTGCTTTTGATTGTCCATATTTAGTCAAGCAAATGTGTTTTTTAGTCCCTGGTCGTAATCTACGATCAATTCGTTTCAACCAGTTTTACTGCCAGAGAAGTAGGATAAACGTTAGAAAGTATAGTATTTTAAACAGGATTCAATGTAATTTTAACTATCTTGATTTTGCACCAGACTGTGATATGTTTTGTTTCTCTCTCGCCGAGTTCAAAGTACGGTTAAATAATATTTGCTATCACTAATTCATTTTGTTTTACATTTGAGTATCTGTGTTACATGCATAACTGACTGTGATAATTTATACTTGTGTTGTAATGTTGTTATCCATTCTGTTAGTGGACCCTTGGGTCTGTTGAATTGGAAATACATAAATAAATAAAAAAAAAATAAATAAATAAATAAATAAATACACGTCTTGTTGAAAATGAGCATGTATTTGTTCAAATGCCAGTAATTAATTAATGCCACATTATGACAAATAGATACATCGTGATGGTATTTTAAGTTATAGGATGTATAAAGACAACAAAAGATGAGGGATCCTGAATATAAAACCGCCACAAACCTTGACAGACATGACTACAACCATCAACCCAACCGTTTATGTATAATCTGAAAAATTAAATTCCAGAATTTGTGACACTGTTACAGATTTTTTTTACCAAACCATAATGTCATTGTAACTGAAATAACATGTCTTTGAGGTTCTACTACCGTTAAAAGCGTCAACACAATTATATAGGAAATCATATGAAAAACAAAATTTAAATCGGGCACCGAATATTTTTACCCAAACACAAGGTTATTGTAACTAAAATTTAATGAGGTTGAGGATGTAACACAACTGATCGTCACATAACAACACTGATCGTCACATAACACCACTGATTGTCACAAAACACAACTGATCGTCACAAAACACAACTGATCGTCACATAACAACACTGATCGTCACATAACAACACTGATCGTCACATAACAACACTGATCGTCACATAACAACACTGATCGTCACATAACAACACTGATCGTCACATAACAACACTGATCGTCACATAACAACACTGATCGTCACATAACAACACTGATCGTCACATAACAACACTGATCGTCACATAACAACACTGATCGTCACATAACAACACTGATCGTCACATAACAACACTGATCGTCACATAACAACACTGATCGTCAAATAACAACACTGATCGTCACATAACAACACTGATCGTCACATAACAACACTGATCGTCACAAAACACAACTGATGGTCACATAACAACACTGATCGTCACATAACAACACTGATCGTCACATTACATCTGTAATCGTCACAAAACACCACTGATCGTCACAAAACACATAACAACACTGATCGTCACATAACACATAACACCACTGATCGTCACAAAACACCACTGATCGTTACATAACACCACTGATCGTCACATAACACATAACACCACTGATCGCCACATAACACCACTGATCGTCACATAACACCACTGATCGTCCCATAACAACACTGATCGTCACATAACAACACCGATCGTCACATAACAACACTGATCGTCACATAACAACACTCATCGTCAAATAACAACACTCATCGTCACATAACGACTCTGATCGTCACATAACACATAACAACACTGATCGTCACATAATACATAACAACACTGCTCGTCACATACCGACACTGATCGTCACATAACACATAACACCACTGATCGTCACAAAACACATAACAACACTGATCGTATCTTATCGCAACTGATCGTCACATAACACCACTGATCTCCACATAACACCACTGATCGTCACATAACTCCACTGATCGCCACATAACACCACTGATCGGCACATAACACCACTAATGGACACATAACACTACTGATCGTCACATAACAACACTGACCGTCACATAACACCACTTATCCTCACATAACACCACTAATCGTCACAAAACACCACGAATCGTCACATGACATAACAGATTGTAACAAAACACCACTGATCGTCACATAACAACACTCATCGTCAAATAACAACACTCATCGACACATAACGACTCTGATCGTCACATAACACATAACAACACTGCTCGTCACATACCGACACTGATCGGCACATAACACATAACAACACTGATCGTCACATAACACATAACACCACTGATCGTCACATAACAACACTGATCGTCACATAACACCACTGATCGTCACATAACAACACTGATTGACACAATACACCACTGATCGTCACATAACACCACTGATCGTCACATAACACCACTGATCGCCACATAACACCACTGATCGTCACATAACACCACTAATGGACACATAACACCACTGATCGTCACATAACAACACTGACCGTCACATAACACCACTTATCCTCACATAACACCACTAATCGTCACAAAACACCACGAATCGTCACATGACATAACAGATTGTAACAAAACACCACTGATCGTCACATAACACCACTTATCGTCACATAACACCACTGATTGTCACATAACACCACTAATGGACACATAACACCACTGATCGTCACATAACACCACTAATGGACACATAACAACACTGATCGTCACATAACAACACTGATCGACACATAACACCACTGATCGTCACATAATTCCACTAATGGACACATAACACCACTGATCGTCACATAATACCGCTAATGGACACATAACACCACTATTTGCTACATAACACCACTAATGGACACATAACACCACTGATTGTCACATAATACCACTTACGGACACATAACACCACTGATTGTCACATAACACCACTAATGGACACATAACACCACTGATTGTCGCATAACACCACTGATCGTCACATAATTCCACTAATGGACACATAACACCACTGATTGTCACATAACACCACTGATTGTCACATAACACCACTAATGGACACATAACACTACTGATTGTCACATAACACCACTAATGGACACATAACACCACTGATTGTCACAAAACACAACTGATCGTCACAAAACACAACTGATCGTCACATAACAACACTGATCGTCACATAACACCACTAATGGACACAAAAGACCACTGATTGTCACATTACACCACTGATCGTCACATAACACCACTGATTGTCACCAGACACAACTGATCGTCACAAAACACAACTGATCGTCACATAACAACACTGATCGTCACATAACAACACTCATCGTCACATAACAACACTGATCGTCACATAACACCACTAATGGACACAAACGACCACTGATTGTCACATTACACCACTGATCGTCACATAACACCACTGATCGTCACAAAACACATAACAACACTGATCGTCATATAACACATAACAACACTGATCGTCACATAACAACACTCATCGTCACATAACACATAACAACACTAATCGTCACATAACACATGACAACACTGATCGTCACATAACACCACTGATCGTCACAAAACACATAACAACACTGATCGTATCTTATCTCAACTGATCGTCACATAACACCACTGATCGTCACATAACAGATAACAACACTGATCGTCTCATACACATAACACCACTGATCGTCACATTACACCACTGATCGTCACATAACACCACTGATCGTCACAAAACACCACTTATCGTCACATAACACGAGTGATCGTCACATAACACCACTGATCGTCACAAAACACCGCTGATCGTCACATAACACCACTGATCGTCACATAACACCACTGATTGTCACATAACACCACTGATTGTCACATAAAACCACTAATGGACACATAACACCACTGATTGTCACATAATACCACTAATTAACATTTAACACCACTGATCGTCACATAACACAACTGACGGACCCATAACACCACTGATCGTCACATAACACAACTGACGAACCCATAACACCACTGATCGTCACATAAAACCACTGATGGACACATAACACCACTGATTGTCACATAATACCACTAATGGACACATAACTTCACTGATCGTCACATAACACAGCTGACGGACACATAATACCACTAATGGACACATAACACCACTGATCGTCACATAACACCACTGATCGTCACATAATTCCTCTTAACAACACTGATTGTCACATAACACCACTGATCGTCACATAACACCACTGATCGTCGCATAATACCTCTAATGGACACATAACACCACTGATCGTCTTAAAACACATAACACCACTGATTGTCACATAATACCGTGGAACTTCACATAACGTACACCACTTTTGGTTACATAACACCACTTATCATCACATTAACTATTGAATGTGAAACCATAATTGCCTTCGGTACAAAGGGACGTGTTTATTGCACGAAATAGAAGCAAGGAACGGTCAGTCATACAAAATTATAAAATTGTTTATAGAAGAAAATAATTAGCATGCCTGTTTAACTAGACACACATTCTCTATGTTATAAGTCATTCCATTATAACGTTTTTTTGCATCTTACACACCTGATCAACATACAATCTTCAAAAGGCCTGCTCTGTTTAGTACTCCACCCTCCAAATTCCTCGGGGTTTCGGAGGAGATTTGTCATTATGTACGAACCCGCGCTATATCTGATACAAGACATAACATTAGACAAGCCATATAGTTAAGCCTTGTGTAATAACGTTAATAGAGTGCAAAACACATCAGACAATGATGGTGTTGGGCCTCAAACAGGGGACGTACGTAGATCTATAGAGACGCTACATGCATAGATTGATAACGTCCGATACATATTTCTTCAAAGAGATATATCAATTGTAAGAGTAAAAGAAACGGTTAAGATAGGATTGTATTTAAATCAGGTTATCCGCACATGATTTAAATGTTTTCGTCACGAATGTTAAAGATTACGCTAAATAGGGAAAAGCTCCCCTTGACTGCCCCAGTTGTTTACATCTTAAGTGTGGCGCATTTCTCCAATGAGTGTTGTTCTACCCAAAATAGCCTATGAGGGATGAGTCAAAAGGAATCCCCACTAAGTTCGTTTCGTAGCGTTCGCTGTGTATAAATAGGGCTCCAAACAGGCATCAAGTATCAAACTCCAGCGATCGGGCGATCAAATCAGATTAGATAAACAGGGGTTGTACTGCACGTGCTCGCGTAGTGTGTATACATACTAACAGACAACGCGCGCATCTCGTTGGTAATTATATGTACATCAGCGCAGCTAGCCAGCATCATTTTTACATATATTGGTGAACACTGCAGTAACCCGAAGACCATTTTTCCAGTTATTGATTGAATTCTTCATTAAGCTCCAAGATGGATCTTTTGAAAAGCGATTTTTTCGACAACAATTTCCCGGAAATGAGCTCAATGGATAAGGAGTTCGGGACCATGGGCTCTTCTGTAACTTCCATGAGCTCAACCACAACGATGAAGAGCTCAAATTCAAAATTCGACAGTGGCATGGGGAATCTGGGTGCATGTGATTCCCTCATGGGAGCCGGTATCGGTGGTGGAAGACTGGTGCCGACCAGATTTTTCGACTGGAATTTTTTTGATCGGCAAAAATCAATGTTCTCAGACATAAGCACGGAATTTGACAACGATTTCGGAAAATTTGATATGGAATTAGAAAGCATGAGGAAAAGTATGTTCCGATTTGACGGGGACCCGGTGTTGAAGGTCGAACAGCCATATGTTGAAAGCAGATCCGGAAGTAAAAAATTATCTTTGACCTTTGATGTAAGCGGATACAAACCGGAAAACATTCACATCAAGACGGTGGATAGCATGCTCACTGTACACGCCAAGCATGAAGAGAAGACAGCAGAAACGTCGGTTTACCGTGAATTCACGAAGTCATACACTCTCCCGAAGGCTGTTGACCCTCTGGCATTGACTTCTTCGCTTTCAGCCGACGGCGTACTCAGCATCGAGGCCCCAGCCCCCCGCGAAGTTGTGGCTAAGAAGGAGCGCTTCGTTCCCATCGAACTTCTCAAGCCCTTGTGAAAATAGGTAACACCTACACTGACTTCGTATTTATGTGATGTGCGTGTCATCTGTACAGTATTGTAAATAATTTAAATGCCTTTTTAAAAAAATGAAAACATCTGAGAATTATGGATGACAGTTACATTGTTGCGGATATGTGAACCGGGCGAATCTTTGGTACTCTATATGATTTAAATATTCGGATTTATATTCGTTTTCGACTTGAGTGACGTTTATATTTATATAATTATTTTAGCCAGTGGACGCAAACGTTTTGAAATAGCTAAAATCAAGTGGAACATTCCATGTGTATTAAGTGACGGATGGGACACTGTGTTCTGTTGTAAGGTATGATACCGTCTGTCGTACAACGATCCTTGTTGTTGTTTATTTTGCATTTTGTTTGTGTACAGGAAAGTGCACATTCCCTCGTTTTGTATTTTATAATTCATTAAATATTCTTTTAGTTTGTTAAATGGTATTCTTGTTTTATTTGTTGATAACATTTGAGAGTGGTATAGCGCAAAGACCCTCTGTATTTCACTGTAACATTATAAAATAATCTTACACTATGACATATATACTACTCTTAAGGAACATTATATATTGTTATCTGTACTTTTGACTTTTTACATGTAATTGTGGTCGAACAAATCACACACAAGGAGATCGATAGAATCAAGTATATTTTGTTCGATTGCATAATTTCAGTCAAGTCTGTGAATTAATATTATTCGTTTGTGGCCGATAACATTGCTCCCTTGGATTCAAACGTGAAGTAATACTGTATAATCTAAAGAGACACTGGTTGACGTTAGAGCAGACATTTAAATGTTGTATGATATCGGATATAATTATTTATATAAAGACCGCGGGCTCTTACCATCGGAATTACTGTTTCAATTATTGATTACACATTACATCTCCAGTACACACGCAGGCATACACACATAGGGATACATTAGCCAGGTGGCATAGGACTAGTAGTTAGACTGATAATGCAGCTCATGCGAATTCCTCAAAGTTGTATCGATTTGATAAATATGCTAATTGTATTGGTTGTATAAAGTAAATAGCTGTGTACTATAAAGCGCTTTAGAGTAAATAATTCTAGCTAGATAGGGCGCTATATCAAATGTTTATTATTATTATTATTGCAATACGGCAATAGTTTAAGTTCTATCTAAATGCCCATATTTAAAAAGCACCTGAAGCTATGATTAATTATTGTTGGTAAAGTAACTGAATAGTAATCATTACTACATGTATCGATCATAAAAAAAATCATGGAAGCTATGAACATCTCCAGCCCCTGTTATGTATCCCAGAAGTTATTAATGCTGGTTATGATATTAAGTTCATGTAACGTGAATAAATAAAAAAATTACTAACACATGTGATCACAGTAATTACTATCTCTCACGCAACAGTTTATATTGGAAAACGCTGACACAATTTCTTCTTCATTTAATTTAATTTCATATATGCTATAAAAATGTCCCAAATAGTTCACAAAACAGTATTGAACATATATAGTTACTCATTAACAGAACATTAAACCGCCGGTGTGTAAGCCCACTTGTATTACTAACGTGTTGAGTCAAGTATGGAATGTATATATTGTACATTGTATTCCTGGTACGTAGTTCAGATAAAGATTGTTTTGTTAACCACACAAAACAGGGATTGTTTGTGTAAATTTGAAAGACAGCGTACTTTTGTTTTTATTATATATTTGGAAATCGAAAAAAGGGGGTGAGGTAGGTTATAAATGTAACATAATAATAACAGATGTCGCCCTGATAAAATACTAGCCGCTTCCTGCCAACTCGGCTAGGGAGAATGTCTCTGGCTTATTCGATAGAGCACAAGACAACTTGTAGTAGTAAACCATAGGTCTCGGGTTCGATTCCTAGTGGAGGCATTGGAAAACTAATGGCTTCGGTTACACCTCTCTTTAGCTCATTCATTAAGGCGTAAGACTAGTAAATCTGAGGTCATGGGTTCAATCCCTAGTGGGGGCATCACAAACCTTATGACCTATGTTATATAGACACGGAGTCCAATTACTGACATGCTACACACTTCTTTTATTCAATTATTACGAGATGTCACTAAACGTTTTAATTTTTCGTTATAGAGAATTAAATAATATTTCGACAACACGAAATAAAAGGAATGTGAACCATGTCGTCAGTAGACGAGTTTGTATTAATATATGGAACTGATGCTATTTTTTTCATTTGCGATCAGGGCCCCTTAGTTCAAAAGATTATTAGCGTCATCAGTGATTAGCGCTGATTATACTTCATGTGTGTTTACAACTCTTCAGATATCAAATATTTAGTAGAGTGAATTTACATGCAAAGTTGTGAGATTTTACCTTATATATTGACGAAAATATTAAAAGGTTGAAAAATGTCGTTAAACGGTGATTAAGATAACCACTTCTTGAACAACTGGGCCCTGATATCAATATCCGTATCAAACGTGTCACAACGCTATAAAGCCTGCGTACCTTATACAAACATAAGTGTCGTAAACCAAGTCATAGTCGAGTGAAAGGCGTTAGTGTTATGTGGCGACCACAGGAGTAGCGTAGTACCAGCTATTTCACAACATCTGTTTAGGGGATAACTCATTACCTAGCTGGTTGGGGAGGGTGTGAATTGTTAATAATATTGGTATTCTCGACATTTTTACAGCGTTGGTCTTATACACCATGTTGGGCCTATTCGTTTATGCGAATGTACAACATTTTTGGATAAAAATCCTGGCAGAACTGCATATACAGGCCATGCAAGGCTTTATCAAGGCCCGCAGCATGTAAGCAGCATCAGATTACTAGTTCCGAACTTATTTCATAAACGAACAACACTGGTCCAACCGGTCCAACAGTTTGAATAGCGATAAACGAATGCACCCCTGGTGTTCAAGGAACGTCATACCCAAATAACACGTGGTTTCATGAACGTTTCCTAATCTATTGGAATTACACTTTTATTTTAAGGAAGACCCCGCTGAAGTTAAGGCTAATCTCCACGAGATTAGTTTGCTAAAGGAAAATAATGAACGTTCGTGAACATGGCGATATGGTCACACAAACGGACACTTGAATACATATCCTTGTCACTCTTCACTTTACATTTTGTATCTACTGCATGTGATATACATCCATGAAATAGTTTTCAACAGGGTCAATATATCGTAAAACATCTATATTAAATCTTTAATGTTGTTTTTGATCTTCGGTTCAAGTGGGAAACATTTTAAATGGGTTCAATTAATGTCTTTTAGGACATTTATAAAAATATCATCCGGACGATGTCGGCACTTTGAAAAAATCGCCCGTTACAAGCTATTGATAGTTGTAAACTCATATACTAGTGCAAAGTTAGTTCCAGGCACTGTGGTAAATGGTGTTTAAAGTTAGAATAAATAAAGATAAAAAAAATCCATAATAACAACGCTTCAATTTGCAGCAAAAGGACAAGAAAATAGGCGAACCAAAGAGACACCAGTTTCAGTTCAGTTTCTTTATTTCCGAGAGCCATCCGACTCATAGTTTACCAAACAATCAAATGTAAGAGCAGACGGCACCGTAAGACCTTCTATAAGCACTTCCTTTGTATATTAAAGATGTGACAAACGTCTTGGTGTTTTCTGGTTAGAAAAGGAGGTATTAACGTGACACATTATATATCACTCAGGTACAAAGTCTCTAATCATGGTCGCGACCATATACTGAAGTGTGTCTTGTATACTGTCGTGTCTCCAGTAGACAGTACATTGTTATGTCTCCGGTAGACAGTACACTGGTATGTCTCCGGTAGACAGTACACTGTTGTGTCTCCGATAGACAGTACACTGTTATGTCTCCGGTAGACCGTACACAGTCGTGTCTCCGGTAGACCGTACACTGTTGTGTCTCCGGTAGACAATACATTATTATGTCTCCGGTAGACAGTATACTGTCGTGTCTCCAGTAGACTGTACACTGTCGTGTCTCCAGTAGACCGTACACTGTCGTATCTCCAGTAGACAGTACACTGTCGTGTTTCCAGTAGACCGTACACTGTTGTGTCTCCGGTAGACAGTACACTGTTATGTCTCCGGTAGACCGTACATTATTATGTCTCCGGTAGACAGTATACTGTCGTGTCTCCAGTAGACTGTACACTGTCGTGTCTCCGGTAGACAGTATACTGTCGTGTCTCCAGTAGACCGTACACTGTCGTGTCTCCAGTAGACCGTACACACTGTCGTGTCTCCGGTAGACAGTACACTGTCGTGTCTCCAGCAGACAGTACACTGTCGTGTCTCCAGTAGACCGTACACTGTCGTGTCTCTAGTAGACAGAACACTGTCGTGTCTCCAGTAGACAGTACACTGTCGTGTCTCCAGTAGACAGTACACACTGTCGTGTCTCCAGTAGACAGTACACACTGTCGTGTCTCCAGTAGACTGTACACACTGTCGTGTCTCCGGTAGACAGTACACACTGTCGTGTCTCCTGTAGACAGTATACTGTCGTGTCTCCAGTAGACTCTACACTGTTGTGTCTCCGGTAGACAGTATACTGTCGTGTCTCTAGTAGACAGTACACTGTCGTGTCTCCAGTAGACCGTACACTGTCGTGTCTCCAGTAGACAGTATACACTGTCGCGTCTCCAGTAGACAGTA
The DNA here is from genome assembly GCF_002113885.1 of Mizuhopecten yessoensis. Taxonomy (NCBI): domain Eukaryota; kingdom Metazoa; phylum Mollusca; class Bivalvia; order Pectinida; family Pectinidae; genus Mizuhopecten; species Mizuhopecten yessoensis. The sequence goes on along the minus strand of NW_018403461.1, from coordinate 490,672 downwards.
CACACTGTCGTGTCTCCAGTAGACAGTACACTGTCGTGTCTCCAGTAGACCGTACACTGTTGTGTCTCCAGTAGACAGTATACTGTCGTGTCTCTAGTAGACAGTACACTGTCGTGTCTCCAGTAGACCGTACACTGTTGTGTCTCCGGTAGACAGTACATTATTATGTCTCCGGTAGACAGTACACTGTCGTGTCTCTAGTAGACAGTACACTGTCGTGTCTCCAGTAGACCGTACACTGTCGTGTCTCCTGTAGACCGTACGCTGCCGTGTCTCCAGTAGACAGTATACTGTCGTGTCTCCTGTAGACAGTACACTGTTGTGTCCCCGGTAGACACTACACTGTCGTGTCTCCAGTAGACCGTACACTGTCGTGTCTCCGGTAGACAGTACACTGTCGTGTCTCCGGTAGACCGTACACTGTCGTGTCTCCGGTAGACCGTACACTGTTGTCTCTCTGGTAGATCGTACACTGTTGTGTATCTAGTAGACAGTACACTGTCGTGTTCCCGGTAGACAGTACACTGTTATGTCTCCGGTAGACCGTATACTGTTATGTCTCCGGTAGACAGAACACTGTTGTGTCTCCGGTAGACCGTACACTGTTGTGTCTCCGGTAGACAGTACATTGTCGTGTCTCCGGTAGACAGTACATTGTTATGTCTCCGGTAGACCGTACACTGTTGTGTCTCCGGTAGACAGTACACTGTCGTGTCTCCGGTAGACAGTACATTGTTATGTCTCCGGTAGACCGTACACTGTTGTGTCTCCGGTAGACAGTACTCTGTCGTGTCCCCGGTAGACAGTACACTGTCGTGTCCCCGGTAGACAGTACACTATCGTGTCTCCGGTAGACCGTACACTGTCGTGTTTCCGATAGACAGTACACTGTCGTGTCTCCGGTAGACCGTACACTGTCGTGCCTCCGGTAGACCGTACACTGTTGTGTATCCGATAGACAGTACACACTGCCGTGTCTCCGGTAGACCGTACATTGTTGTGTCTCCGGTAGACAGTACACTGTCGTGTCTCTGATTGACTGTATACTGTTGTGTCTCCGGTAGACCGTACTGTGTAGTCTAATCATGGGTGCGACCATATACTGAAGTGTGTCTTGTATACTGTCGTGTCTCCAGTAGACAGTACATTGTTATGTCTCCGGTAGACAGTACACTGGTATGTCTCCGGTAGACAGTACACTGTTGTGTCTCCGCTAGACCGTACACTGTTGTGTCTCTGGTAGACCGTACACTGTTGTGTCCCCGGTAGACCGTACACTGTCGTGTCTACGGTAGACCGTACACTGTCATGTCTCATGTAGACAGTACATTGTCGTGTCTCCGGTAGACAGTATACTGTCGTGTTTCCGGCAGACCGTACATTGTTGTGTCTCCGGTAGACAGTACACTGTCGTGTCTCTGATTGACTGTATACTGTTGTGTCTCCGGTAGACCGTACTGTGTAGTCTAATCATGGGTGCGACCATATACTGAAGTGTGTCTTGTATACTGTCGTGTCTCCAGTAGACAGTACATTGTTATGTCTCCGGTAGACAGTACACTGGTATGTCTCCGGTAGACAGTACACTGTTGTGTCTCCGCTAGACCGTACACTGTTGTGTCTCTGGTAGACCGTACACTGTTGTGTCCCCGGTAGACCGTACACTGTCGTGTCTACGGTAGACCGTACACTGTCATGTCTCATGTAGACAGTACATTGTCGTGTCTGCTGTAGACAGTATACTGTCGTGTTTCCGGTAGACCGTACTGTGTAGTGTCTACGGTAGACCGTACACTATCGTGTCTGCTGTAAACAGTACACTATCGCGTATCCTGTATACCGTACACTGTCGTGTCGCCTGTAGACCGTACACTGTCGTTTCTCCTGAAGACAGTACACTATCGTGTATCCTGTATATCGTACACTATCGTGTCTCACGTAGACCGTGCACTGTCGTGTCTCCTACAGACAGTACACTGTCGTGTCGCTGGTAGACCGTACCCTTTTTTGTCTACGGTAGACCGTACACTGTCGTGTCTCCTATAGACCGAACACTGTCGTGTTTCAAGTAGACAGTACACTGTTTTTTTCCGTTAGACAGTACACGGTCGTGTTTCCGGTAGACAGTACATTGGTGTGTATCTAGTAGACAGTACACTGTCGTGTCTCCTGTAGAATTCACACTGCTCTGTCTTCGGTATACCGTACAATGTTGTGTCTCTTGTAGACTGTACTGTGTAGTGTCTCCGGTAGACAGTATACATTGTCGTGTCTGCTGTAGACAGTACACTATCGTGTATCCTGTATACCGTACACTGTCGTGTCGCCTGTAGGCCATACATTGTCGTGTCTACGGTAGACCGTACACTGTTGTGTCTCCGATAGACAGTATACTGTTGTGTCTCCGGTAGACCGTACTGTGTAGTGTCTACGGTAGACAGTAAACTGTCGTGTCTCTGATTGACTGTATACTGTTGTGTCTCCGGTAGACCGTACTGTGTAGTCTAATCATGTTCGCGACCATACACTGAAGTGTGTCTTGTATACTGTCGTGTCTCCAGTAGACAGTACATTGATATGTCTCCGGTAGCCAGTACACTGTTATGTCTCCGGTAGGCCGTACCCTGTTATGTCTCCGGTAGACCGTCCACTGTTGTGTCCCCGGTAGACCGTACACTGTTATGTCTCCGGTAGACAGTACACTGTTATGTCTCCGGTAGACCGTACACTGTTATGTCTCCGGTAGACCGTACACTGTTGTGTCCCCGGTAGACCGTACACTGTTGTGTACCACGCTGACCGTACACTGTTTTGTCCCCGGTAGACAGTACACTAGTACATTGTTATGTCTCCGCTAGACAGTACGCTGTTATGTCTCCGGTACACAGTCCATTGTTATGTCTCCGGGAGACAGTACACTGGTATTTGTCCGGTAGACAGTACTCTGTCGTGTCCCCGGTAGACAGTACACTGTTATGTCTCCGGTAGACAGTACATTGTTATGTCTCCGGTAGACAGTACACTGGTATGTGTCCGGTAGACAGTACACTGTTATGTCTCCGGTAGACAGTACACTGGTATGTCTCCGGTAGACCGTACACTGTTGTGTCTCTGGTAGACAGTACACTGTTGTGTCCCCGGTAGACCGTACACTGTCGTGTCTCCGGTAGACCGTACACTGTCATGTCTCATGTAGACCGTGCACTGTCGTGTCTCCTGCAGACAGTACACTGTCGTGTCGCTGGTAGACTGTACCCTTTTTTGTCTCCGGTAGACAGTACACTGTCGTGTCTCCGGTAGATAGTATACATTGTTACCTGACTCGCTATATAAATGCATATTTATCAATTTCGACTGTTTCCCAGACAATTCACCGAACGAACTATAGCTAATGTGTAGCGGAGACACAACAGTATACTGTCTATCGGAGACACTACACAGCACAGTCTACAAGAGACCCAACATTGTACGGTATAACGAAGACAGAGCAGTGTGAATTCTACAGGAGACACGACAGAGTACTGTCTACTAGATACACGCCAATGTACTGTCTACTGGACACACGACAGTGTACGGTATACAGGATACGCGATAGTGTACTGTTTACAGCAGACACGACAATGTATGGCCTACAGCAGTGTACGGTCTACCTGAAACAAAGCAGTGTACGGTCTACAGCAGACACGCCAATGTATACTGTCTCCCGGAGACACGACAGTGTCCGGTCTACAGCAGACACGCCAATGTATACTGTCTACCGGAGAAACTACACAGTATAGTCTTCAAGAGACACAAAATTGTACGGTATACCGAAGACAGAGCAGTGTAAATTCTACAGGAGACACGACAGTATACTGTCTATCGGAGACACTACACAGTACAGTCTACAAGAGACCCAACATTGTACGGTATAACGAAGACAGAGCAGTGTGAATTCTACAGGAGACACGACAGAGTACTGTCTACTAGATACACCCCAATGTCCTGTCTACCGGAAACACGAGCGTGTACTGTCTACCCGAAAAAAACAGTGTACTGTCTTCAGCAGACACGACAATGTATACTGTTTACCGGAGACACTACTGGGTTGTGTAAAAAAGAACTTTTCATAATCCATACCTACCATCTTGAAGAAAATGTTTAGAAATAACTGTAGTGTAAGGTCTACCGAAGACACAGCAGTATCCGTTCCCCAGGAGACACGACAGGGTAGTGTCTACCGGAGACACGACAGTGCACTGTCTACATGAGACATGACAGTTTACGGTCTACCGGAGATCTAACAGTGTACTGTCGTGTCTCAAGTAGACAGTACACTGCTTTGTTCCCGGTAGACCGTACACTATCGTGTCTGCTGTAGACCGTACACTGTCGTGTCTCCTGTAGACCGTACACTGTCGTGTCTCCAGTAGACAGTACACTGTCGTGTCTCCTGTGGAACGGATACTGCTGTGTCTTCGGTAGACCTTACACTGCAGTTATTTCTAAACATTTTCTTCAAGTTGGTAGGTATGGATTATGAAAAGTTCTTTTTTACACAACCCAATACAATTTTCTATGTGACGTTTCGACATGGTATTTCAGTGAGATAGCACTATACAGTCGGCGCCATATCTGCGCTATGACAAGGAGGCAATAAAACAAACATGACCCGTCTCTGGTACACAAACACACACGGAGGCAGGTCCTTAATTGATCAAAGCTGTTACAGGACGTTCAACAATATAAAACCAAGCCAATTCATTTGTGTAGTACCAAGCGGTCCTTAATCCCACACACTTCAAAAAGAGCGGTAATCGGTGTGGATGGGATCTCTTGTCTGTCAAATGTCTTCTATCAGATGGCTTTGATACTGTGGCGGTAGAACAGAACCCCTCCCGTGCAATGACAGATCATATTACAAGTAAGCTGCACACGCAATCGTGTACCTTAGTACCGGAGATACTGTCGTTTCTAATAACGGAAATACACGTTGTACTACCGACGAAACTCAAGCAGCTATACAGGTGTTTTTTTCTCTTTCTCGTCACAGCAATGTTAAACCTTTCGGCTGTACTCGAGAAATACTAATGAGCATTCGGAAAATCCTTGGCACTTTTCGAAGGAATGACGTAGATGCCTGAATGGTCGTTTTATTACTTTATATGTTGACATGTTGAAAGAGCTTGCCAAGTGATCTTGATTAGCATATAATGTAGAAATATTACAAGATTTAATCAAAACCAGATACGTCAGATTGATGTTAGGGACGAGTATCTATGAAGCAGTTGTGTTTTATACGCGCTTTCTTCTTTGAAGATAAATTGGATAACAACAACGGTTTAGATGAGTTATCAAATATTTTGCGTAATGTTATTTGGCAGACACGCGCGCTGCTGTAGGGCGCGATTATATAAGGCGTGCACGTGAGTCCGTGATCTTGCCGTCGGTTTCCTTGTTGTGTATCTACAATGCATTCTCGACACTAATCAAAGAATCTACGGAGACCCGTATTGGCCACAGGGGTTTTATAGAGCAATATGTGATGAAGGGTGCCACCATTCATCATATTAAGCTGGCTGGCTTTCAACATATACATTTCTTTCTTGTCTACGGAATTAAGCAAACCTAATGTGTTTGAACAATGATAAATAGCCAAGGTTATAGACTTGCTCAAGTCAATATATATAGGGGGAATCATCCAGATTGAATTCCAATCAACTGTAACGTAACAATAGTATTTAATTCTGTTGTTAAATTGTCCTATAATTTTCATTTTACTCAAGATTCTAAAATATATTAGTCTGAGGCTGACAAAACTGGAGACGTGATGTTTTTTTTTATCAAAACCCTGGTATTTATTTGGGGGAAAAAGGGAAGACTTTTTTATAAACTGTTTCAGTGTTGACTTTCAAAAATACGTTTTTTGTTTTCATTACTTAGTATTCAGTTTTTCACTTCAGAAATAGGATGGCCCTGGATATACGTGACAGGAAAGCCTTAACATCAAAGGGCATCTTCCAACATGATCGGAGGCTTGTCCCTCCAACTACACAGGTTCAGACTCTGAAGCAGTCGGGGAGTCAGCTATCCACTGTGTTCATACTAGTTTTTCTTTGATTACTTTGGTATAGAGTCTATCATTTTATGAAATGATATTTACATAAATTTGCTTGGGCAGTAGCATAATCGGTATCAACAATAACAGTAAAGTACGTGATAGACAAGAGGACATAATAAATAATAATAATATACAACATTTACATAGCGCCCTATATAATTTGTAAAATTACTCTAAAGCGCTTTACAACATATGGATAATAGTAATGGTTATAATTGTGAAAACAAAAACAAAGGCTTACAATCACTTTTATACATTTAAGCAAGCAATGTGCACCTGATTGAACAAATAAAAGGGAGGTATTTACATAACGTCTTTGCAAATATTCTAAAATGCAGACGTGAAGAGGTGAGTTTTGATGTCCCTCTTGAACTTAGCCAGGGTATTGGACTTTCTAATTGCAGATGGTAAGCTATTCCACAACATAGCCGAAACCCTTCCAAAGTATCTGTTTCCGTAGGTCACAGTACGAGATTTTGGGACACACAACAAAGATTCTGACTCCGACTGCAATGATCGTGACGGCTGATACGGGTAACAAGCTCCTGTATGTGCTGAGGAGCTGTTCCATTCAGTGCCTTGTATGTGTACACCAGAATTTTGTACTGCGACCTGTATCGTACATGTAACCAGTGCAACGAATAGAGCACAGGTGTGATGTGCTCTCTCTTTCGAGTACGAGTAACTAGCCGTGCTGCAGTGTTCTGGACCCTCTGCAGACGACTACTTAGGACCACCAACTTTTCTCGTTTACAGAAAGTGCTGACTGTTCCCGATTGTCAGGTTTGTTGTATTGTGTCCACAATATGTGTGACTATCATTTCACGAGGGTGTTAAAATTTACTAGATGCACTTTTTAAACTGCAATGAAATTCTTTGAAATAAAAACTATACCAATTAAAATGTGGGAAAATGTGATTTTTTTATGCCACGAGCCGAGATTGAGGTATTTATTTGCTGGATGTTGAGAACAGATGTTGTCAACTTAATGTGAACGTTATCTATAGATAATTGCCTTGATGAAGAGGCTTCCGTATAATCCATTTTTTATTTGATTGTCTTTTATCTGATCCGCTGCGAGTAATGTACGCACAAATGAAAAAAAGGTGGTTATAACGAATAACGGTCAAACTTTACTTTGCTGGTAAGAACAATATATATATATATATGATGGTTCAATATATACGGCGCCGACAGTCTGCTTTCTAACAGACAATAAAAACACAACCTCTGTATACACGTAGTAAGGGCCTATCAGACGAACACATGCAGGAATGTAATACGGTAATTCGTTTTCGAAATAAACGAGACTAACAGACCACAAAAATGAAGAGTAAGATTTTGCAGATGAAAACAGCTCAATAACATCGCTACCTGTGTGTACGATGGTAAACAAACCGACAAATATGATTGTGTTTGTAGACTAGTAATGATGAACGTTTAGTTGAAGCGGTCATGTTCTACCGGATACTCGTTCACGTCTTATGAAGCACGTCTCGTAAAATCTCAACATACCTACCATTTATTTCGACACTGTTAAACACTATATACCATAACAGACAGAGTATTTTATACAGTTGTCAGAATTATACGTTTGACAATATCATTCTTCATTCCGGATTCTTTATTACTTTTTGGCAGAAAAGTAGCTAGATTACAATGCATAATCAAACTACAGGATATGTATAACACTAATTAGTATTACGTTGTGGCCGTAATCAAAATAATGGCACACTCCGTTTTTACAATGGTGCCTTATCATACAGTTACAGAGTACAGGATCAGTATATAAACCTGTGTAATATCCATGATCAGGGGCTGGGTTGATAAGCCTTGACACGAGTGCTGTTAATTAGTACTGTCGTAATGGATAATTACTTGACATTACAATTAGTCTATAACATCTCGGAGTGGTAACCACCTTTATTCTGAAAGCAGCTTTATCATAAATATACAAATATTGCTATCACATCTCGTAGTAAACCACCTTTTTCTGAAGGAAGTTATATCATAGCTATGCAACCATAATCATTGTGATGAAAGTATCATACCGATCATTATTATTTCAGTATTGTTTCGGGTCCACTACACTGATAAATCAAAACGGGCACTGTTAGAGCTCATCAGATACATATAGGGAATGATCGGGGAACTGAAGTTTAGGAAGGGGAGTTTGACAGGTTGTACGGTATTAGATACAGGAAGTGCGGTCTTAGCTATCGCTGTGGTGAGATATCAAGAGTACCGTGCATAGTGAGACATCGGTCATACTGAGCCATCACTAGTACAGATAGTGTAACCAAAGCATGTAGACTTACGCGTATTGAAGTTGAAGGACATACACACGCGGACGATCGCTCGCTACCATCTCTCTATGTATGGAAGTAAGCAGAAACTACTCCCACAATGCATTTTTCTATCCAACCAATCGCATGAATGAAGTTGGGCACGTGAGCCTTTTAATGTGAATGCTTTATAAACAAGAGGCCTAGAGGGCCTGTATCGCTCACATGGCTATTTGAGCAGTCATGGGAAAATATTCTCATTAAAAGTGCTTTTGCATATATTGAGTCTCCTTGGTTTAAGAATGTTACAGACTAAATGAAACTGTATATTACTCTTTACCAGCACGCTACTGATCTAATAACATCACACAGGGTCTCCTGGTATTGCGAAAGAAATGTATTAACTTTTGACCGTGAAAGCAGGTTAAGGTAATTTATTTGCGGAACAGTTAATAGCACTCTTTCCCATGTACCTACTGACCAAGTATCAGTAATCTGGGCCTCCTGGTTATTCAGAAGAAGATGTTTCAGGGGCTTTAACATTTTTCCTCATGTGACCTTGAAAGTAGGCCAAGGTCACTTATTTGTGGTAAAGTTATAGCACTTCATGCCAGGTTAATTCTGGCCAAATATCATTACTCTGGGCCTTCTGGTTATTCAGGAGAAGTTGTTTAAAGGTTTTTACATATTAAACCCTTGTGACATTGAAAGAAGGTCATGGTCATTTTTTTAGGAAACTTTATAGCACTCTGCCCAAGGTATCTACTGGCCAAATATCATGGCCCTAGGTTCTCCGGATCTCAAGAAGAAGTCGTTTAAAGAAAAAGTTGACGGACGACGGACAACACACCATACCATAAGCTCAAAATGAACTATGGCTTTGCCCCAAAAACGCCACGGTAAAAAGAAAGGTATATATCCACATTAAAGCCGCGGTCACAGCTTACGTTCACGCACGTTATTGGGGATGACCGTAGTTGACTGTAGTAGACCGTAGGTGACGTTAAGCGTGTTAGACGTAGCTCAATGTAGTTATAAACGGTAAGTAAGGAAGTCAATCAGCACCCTAGTTGACCCTAGTTAACCGTACTTAACAGTGAACGTACTTCAAACGCAGTCCAACCATAGTAGTTGTCGCTATTTGGCCGTAGTGTTAACCCTAGTGCCATGTAACTACGGTCAACTACGGTAAACACTACGGTCAACTACGGTAATCACTACGGTCAACTACGGTAAACACTACGGTCAACTAGGGTCAACTACGTTCAAACTACGGTCACAGTAGGGTCTTGGTATCCAAACTCACCGTAGAGATATTTTGCACATGTTGAAAATTTTTGGGCTTACCACGGCCAAATGATGGGTTTCTTGAAGTTCAAACTACGTGTATAACTATTGATTATGAGAAGTTCTTTTTACACAACCAATAAAAATGTCTATGTGACGTTTCGATGACTAGAACGATATGTACACTGTCAACTTCATCAGACAAATGACCAATGAAGCGTATGCACACGAGTTGTCCATAAAATCGATGTCGATTTCGGCTATGCTGGAAACGTATGTACAAAAGTTGTTATATATGTACCGACATGACTCAATTCATCTACGCTTTGTTAACCATTACCATACTACCAGCTGACAAGGGGAAGGCAACAGTTGTCATGGGCACCGAAGACTATGAGGCCAAGGTCACAACAATGCTACAGGAGAACAAGACATATGAACAGCTGCAGACCAATCCAACCCAAAAGTTTTAAAGGCGTCTCATAGCCCTCCTGTCAAAATTAAAACAAGAGAGCAAGATTACCGAGGGTCAATACAGATATCTGAATCCCACAGCAGAGAACACTCCTAGAATGTACTGTACACCCAAGATCCACAAGCAGGGAAACCCACTGAGGCCTATTGTGGACTACACTGGATCCATTGGATACAATGTTTCCAGATCATTAGCAGACATTCCTGGACCGCTAGTGGGTAAATCGGAACACCATGTAAAGAATTCAAAACATCTAGCGGAAGCGATGTCTACCGTCATAGGAAGACGAAGAATTAATTTCACATGTTGTCTTTCTCCTTACTAACACACCCCATTGACGACACACTTAGAATCATTCGGAAACGCTTAGAATTAGACAGATCCTGGCGCAATAACACAAACCTTCAGATTCAGGACATCATGGATTTGTTGGAGTTTGTGCTCACAACAACATATTTTAGTTTCCGGAACAAAATCTATCAACAACGCTTCGGTACCGCTATGGGTAGTCCAGTGTCTCCCGTTGTGGCCAATTTGTTCATGGAGCATCTGGATCAAGAAGCAATAGCCAATGCCCCAATAGAATACAAGCCTAGCTTCTGGAAACGTTATGTTGACGACATACTAGATATAATCAAGAAGGGGTCACAGACAGATTTGACCACACATATCAACACCATAGATGCCACTAACAACATCAAATTTACATGTGAGGAAGAAACCAATGGCACAATGCCCTTCCTAGACACTCTACTGGTAAAGACAGAAGACGTTAGGCGTCATACGCACATTGCTCAACAGATGTGATACAATAGTCACAGAACAACAGGACAAAACACAAGAGCAGAATCACATCGCTAGGGCAATGAGAACATGTGCATATCCGGAATGTGCCCTAAAACGGGTAAAAAACAGTGTCAAAGAAAGCAGAAGAACAAGAAAGGGCCAATCAAGGATAAGAACAAAACCAAAGGTCAAGTGGTTATCCCGTATATAAAGGGTATATCCGAAACCATCCAGAGGATATATCGCGGTCATGGCATAGCAACAGCCATGAAGCCCCACAAGACGCTTCGCAATATCCTAGTACACCCTAGGGTTAAACACATAAAGAAAACGTCGCAGAATGCGTATACAAAATCGGATGCAAAAACTGCGACGCGTCGTATATTGGAGAGACTGGAAGGCGATTTAGGGTCCGTCTTGGTGAACACCGGAAAAAGACAGAAACCCAAGAAGGTAGGAAATTCCCCAGATCTGAAAGAAAACAGTCGGAGTCCCAGATAAATAAATCGGCAATCACAGACCATGCCACACAGAAAGACCATGTGGTTGACTGGGATAACTCCAAAGTTTTGGACAGAGAGAGCAATCTGTTCAAGCGGCAGATAAAGGAAGCCATCTGGATACGCCGCAGTGGGCCAGTTCTAAATCGAGACGAGGGGCCTCGAAGACTGTCGCACATCTATGACCAAGTGTTTACAAAGCGTAGCTGAATTGAGTCATTTCGGTACATGTATAACAACTATTGTACATACGTTTCCAGCGTAGCCGAAATCGACATCGATTTTATGGACAACTCGTACACATTTTACACCTTTGTGTGCATACGCTTCATTGGTCATTTGTCTGATGAAGGTGACAGTGTACATATCGTATAACAAGACTTGTTTGCACATAGAAAATGTTATTGGCTGTGTTAAAAAAACTTCTCATACTCCATACTTACCAATCTGAAGAAAATGTTAAGAAAAACGTGTATAACTACGTTGAACTACGTCTCCGTTTAATACGTTTAACTGAGGTCATCTATGGTCTATATATACTACGTTCAACTACGATCATCCCCAACTATGGTCAACTACGTGCGTGACCGTAAGATTTGACCGCTGCTAAACCGATTTCAGACTTGTTTTCTACTTTTGCAGTAAAACCACGTCCCGCAGAGGGTTTCTCAAAAACTTTACAAAACACGTGTATTGTATAGTAAATACGTAGTAAAACGGATCACGAGGTCAAACTTCGTTCATGTGATTGGTTGAATCGGAAAATGCATTATGGGAGTAATGTTGTCACGTGAGTTTCTGCTTACTTCCATGTAAAGTGATATCCCTGACCTGATACAGACGATACGTGCCTCGTATGAGATATTGGGCGTGTCTAGATACAGGTAGGCAGTCACCTTATTACAGAGGGGAAGACGAACCTGATGATGATACAGCAGGGTCTAGATTAGATACAGCAGATATTATAGGGTATGGGTCACTCCATAGTCCGTCCAAATTAATTGAAAAAATAGGATAGATGATAAGATTTAACAAGACTTGTTTGATTTAAAAGAAAGTTATAAAACAGGCAAATCTGTTTCATTTGCAGACACTCTTTACATAAAGGTTCTGTTCTAAGTACACCTATAAGGGAAGGGACATTTTACCGTAGTTACCCAGATAATTACGACACACCATATGCATATCGTCAAGCTATATTAAGACATATTCGAGTAACGATGGAACAGTCTAGGAAAGAGTGTTCGGAAGTCAGACACATATAGGCTTGAAGAGGGGTCTCCAGATATGTCGGCTCACAGAGGGGTCTCTTGGTGCGTACAGAAGGTATGCTAGTGAATCTCTGAGGGTAAAACCTAGTCAACAGGTAGTCGATAGACAACATAACCACACAAAAAGTGGTGTAGATACTAATAAATAAGGAAACAGAAAGATCCACAGGCATGTGACTGGTCCAAAAATTTCAAAGATTTCATTGTTCATTTTGAACAAATGAAAAAGTTGGGGGGAGGAGGATGAGATGGCACTACAACTTACTATGTGTTTAAAGGGAAAGACACATGAAGTACTATCAGAACTTACCCTTAGTCGGATAGGGGATTACCTACAAATAAAGCATGACTTGTTTGTGCTATATTAAAGGTTCTCACCACCAGGAAAGAAATCTGCATACAAATGTGAATTCAAAATCAGGACTAGGAAAGAAAGGGCTTAGTGGGAAAGAAATTATGACTTTCTCAGCATTAGCTTTTACGGCATTAGTGGGATCAGTGAGGAAAACACATGTAGTAGACCAATCCATAGAAGGCTCCAATAGTCAGGAATTGCGTAGACACCCTTAGAACTGAGATGATACTATTAGCTCAGCCATAGAGTTTGAAGCTTTTATAAGGAAAACAATTCATCAGTTCCCGTAAGGAAGACCAATGTTTCAGATCCTGAGACCCATGCATTTGTGCAAGCAATCTCTAGGGAAAACCTGTTAGGTTCTCCTAATAAGAAGGAACCAGAGAAAGGTTTAGGAGCTCTGTTAGTAGAACACATTAAGAAATATGCAAAGACACTATCATACAGAGAGAAGCTTAGATATCCTCCACGTACAAATAGACAGCCATTGTCCGAGAAAATCTGCTACAACTGTGGGGAGTTGGGGCATTTGTCATGCAACAGTAAGGGAAACAAGGATAGTATGTAAAAGGAAAACTAGGGCGGGTTGAACTCAAACCCGCTATTTTAGCCCTAGAGTCAGAAAGCGTAGGAGGGAATATCAATAGATTCATTCGGCAAGAGAGTAGGTTTCCTGGGACATTTGGTGTCTGAAGAATGCGTATCAACTACAAAGTTGTAGACGTGTGGCCTATTCCAACTGCTGTCAAGGATATACGGTCATTATTTGGGTTCTGTAGTTATATACGCAGATTTGTTAAGAACTTTTCTGGAATCACTTAGTGCTTGCACAAGCTTACTGAAAATGGTAAACGATTTGTGTGGACCCAGGAGTGTTAAGAAACATTCGATAAACTCCTATGTCATCTGGTCCAAGGTGATGATTTTGCCCTACGTTCCTTTATTCTCGACAGTGATACCAGTAATGAGGCGTTAGGGGCAGTGCTCTCTCATGACGTAAATGGAATTGAAAGGAATATTGCGTATGCTGGCAGGTCTTTCACTAAGTCCGAGAGGCAATATTGCGTCCCACGTGAGGAGTTTCTTACTGTGGTACATTTCGTGGAGTATTTCCAGCATTATCTAAACGGCAAGAAGTTCATAGTGCGAAGTGACCATAGCTCTTTACGCTTGTTACTGAATTTCAAGGAGCCATAAGGACAAAGGGCTCATTGGCTGCAGTTGCTCATAGAATATGAACATATTAGACCAACCTGGAACAAATCAGGACAATGTTGATGGTCTTATCAGAATACCCAAGTCGATAGTGTGGGTTTGAACCGCTTTCGGAGAAGTCTGAACCGATGATACAAACAGCCAAGTAGATGCTCAATAAGACACGGGTAGTAAGCCCTTGATAAAGGATATTACTGGCCGAAATAAGTGATGAAGTCACTTTGGTCACAGCTTGAATCATTGAAGGTCATCGGTCTATTGTACCGATAAAAATCACACAATCAGAGTCTTTTTATTCAGTAGTCATACCAGCTTTTGAAAGAAAGAACCGTTTAGACATTCTGTCACAATAGGGCAGCTGCTCATTTGGGGACGCAAAAACACTTGCAATGATAAGATAGAACTACTTCTGGCCCGGGTAAAACAGTTATATACTGGGTTGTCCACAATGTAACAGACGGAAGAATCCATTGCCAAGTAAGAAAGCACATATGAACTGGTGAAAGTTGGGTTTCCCGTGGAGAGGATTGCCAAAGATAGTCTATGCGAGCTATATATCTACCAACAACAATGGGAACAAACATAACTTTGTCATAGCTGACTACTATAACAAAGTTGACAGATTGTTTTGCAATGCCAGATATGAAAGTACGTATCGTGGCGACCATCTCGGTAGAGGAAGTGATCTGCAGATTCGGCGCGTATTGTGCTATACATTCTGACCAAGGGTCCTATTTTGAGAGCGCCTTGTTTCAAGATATGGATACACTCCTTCAGATCAACAAAATCCGAGCATTTCAATCAATCCCTTGTCAACATGTTGAGTGCTTTAGTGAACAGTCACTTAACGGTTTGGGGTGAACATCTTCCATATACATGTACAATGATGGCATACCCGTTCAACTGAGCAAGAAACCACAAGACACTCGCCCAATCCTTTGCATCCTCGATATCCAGGAGTTACGCTCACTTTCGCTCTCTACACCCCTTTAATATGTCATAGCAAAGTCGAAGGCTTAATATGCAGCACCTTGTGGATGAGAAGACTAGTTTGGTCCTTGGATGTACATCAAAAGAATCTCGCGGTCGCGTAACGGTAAAAAATGACAATCTTTGAAGTCGTACGTGCCTCCTTTGTAATCTTTCAAGGAACAGTATCAGCTTAGTGATTGGTCAGGTTTTTTTACCTGGCACCAATCAAATAGCTAGACGCTTGCCTTCAATTTTGCTATGACTGCGCATAATCCCTGGATATCGAGGATGAATCCTATGATGTTCGGCACAGAAACTAGCACTCTACTAGACACCCAGTTTGAAGACAGATGCAGACCACTCCACAGAATCGGTGTGCATGGCAGCCGAAGTAGCGGATTGAGGAGGTTCATCAGCATGTACGAGGACATACAGAGAACCATGAATCACCAAAAGCGGTACGATTATAGGAAACTTGCCTGAACTTATTTCTGGGGACTTTTTGTCAGTATTCTTCCACAACGTGCATCCGGGGGGAAGGCCGGGAAGGTCAGTGGAGTTACTAACAATGTCAATTGTGGGCAAAAAGGTCGGGTACAAGTGATTCATGCCGATAGAATGAGGAAGAGAGAGACATGTGCAAGTCCTGACTGGTGAGGACCAGAATGGGGTGTCTGGGACAAGAGATGAACACATACAAGTCAATAAATTGTGTTTTGAGAGTAAGGATGAATCACAGAATGATGAAGATGGAATGAAGGTTGAGATAAAGAAACCAGTAAAATTTTCTGATTACGCCTGTACCAGTAATGTGTTCTATCTTGAAGGACCAAAATGCCAAACCAAGAAAACTCTAGTAAACAGAAGGACACTTCGAACTGTGAATGCAATAGCTGTTTAGTTTCCGTATAACTGTAGTCAGACTAAAAGTGGTTTACAATGAGATGAGAATGCAATATAAGTGTAAATCACCTTTAGTCTGTAGGCAGTTGTATCCTAACTATACAACCAATGTCATCACATGTCGTAGTGTAAACCACCTTTAGTCTGAAGGCAGTTGTATCCTAACTATACAATCAATGTCATCACATGTAGTGTAAACCACCTTTAGTATGTAGGCAGTTGTATCCTAACTATACAACCACTGTCAGCACATGTCGCAGTGTAAACCACCTTTAGTCTGTAGGCAGTTGTAGCATAACTATACAATCACTGTCATCACATGTCATAGTGTAAACCACCTTTAGTCTGTAGGCAGTTGTAGCATAACTATACAATCACTGTCATCACATGTCGTAGTGTAAACCACCTTTAGTCTGTAGGCAGTTGTATCAAAACTATACAATCACTGTCATCACATGTAGTGTAAACCACCTTTAGTCTGAAGGCAGTTGTATCCTAACTATACAATCACTGTCATCACATGTCGTAGCGTAAACCACCTTTAGTCTGACGGCAGTTGTATCCTAACTATACAATCACTGTCATCACATGTAGTGTAAACCACCCTTAGTCTGTAGGCAGTTGTATCATAACTATACAACCACTGCCATCACATGTAGTGTAAACCACCTTTAGTATGTAGGCAGTTGCAGCATAACTATACAATGACTGTCATCACATGTCGTAGTATTAACCCCCTTTAGTCTGTAGGCAGTTGTAGCATAATCACATGTCGTAGTGTAAACCACCTTTAGTCTATAGGCAGTTGTATCATAACTATACAATCACTGTCATCCCATGTCGTAGTGTAAACCACCTTTAGTCTATAGGCAGTTGTATCATAACTATACAATCACTGTCATCACATATCGTAGCGTAAACCACCTTTAGTCTGATGGCAGTTGTATCCTAACTATACAATCATTGTCATCACATGTAGTGTAAACCACCTTTAGTCTGAAGGCAGTTGTATCGTAACTATACAATCACTGTCATCACATGTTGTGTAAACCACCTTTAGTATGTAGGCAGTTGCAGCATAACTATACAATCACTGTCATCACATGTCATAGTGTAAACAACCTTTAGTCTGTAGGCAGTTGTATCAAAACTATACAATCACTGTCATCACATATCGTAGCGTAAACCACCTTTAGTCTGATGGCAGTTGTATCCTAACTATACAATCACTGTCATCACATGTATTGTAAACCACCTTTAGTATGTAGGCAGTTGTATCAAAACTATACAATCACTGTCATCACATATCGTAGCGTAAACCACCTTTAGTCTGACGGCAGTTGTATCCTAACTATACAATCACTGTCATCACATATCGTAGCGTAAACCACCTTTAGTCTGATGGCAGTTGTATCCTAACTATACAATCACTCCCCCCACATGTCGTAGCGTAAACCACCTTTAATCTGACGGCAGTTGTATCCTAACTATACAATCAATGTCATCACATGTAGTGTAAACCACCTTTAGGCTGTAGGCAGTTGTAGCATAACTATACAATCAATGTCATCACATGTAGTGTAAACCACCTTTAGTCTGGAGGCAGTTGTATCATAACTATACAATCACTGTCCTCACATGTCATAGTGTAAACCACCTTTAGTATGTAGGCAGTTGTATCATAACTATACAATCACTGTCCTCACATGTCATAGTGTAAACCACCTTTAGTCTGTAGGCAGTTGCAGCATAACTATACAATCACTGTCATCACATATCGTAGCGTAAACCACCTTTAGTCTGACGGCAGTTGTATCCTAACTATACAATCATTGTCATCACATGTAGTGTAAACCACCTTTAGGCTGTAGGCAGTTGTAGCATAACTATACAATGACTGTCATCACATGTCGTAGTATTAACCACCTTTAGTCTGTAGGCAGTTGTATCATATCTATACAATCACTGTCATCACATGTCATAGTGTAAACCACATTTAGTATGTAGGCAGTTGCAGCATAACTATACAATGACTGTCATCACATGTCGTAGTATTAACCCCCTTTAGTCTGTAGGCAGTTGTAGCATAACTATACAATCACTGTCATCACATGTCGTAGTGTTAACCACCTTTAGTCTGTAGGCAGTTGTATCATAACTATACAACCACTGTCATCACTTCTTACAGTGTAAACCACCTTTAGTCTGTAGGAAGTCACATATCGTAGTGTAAACACCCTTTAGTCTTTAGGCAGTCTGCGTGTTACTATGTCTGCTTTGATAATATATCACACAGTGTAAATGTGTGCAATTTGATGATTTTGATACATTTCAAGTTTCGGTAAGGATGGGTGCAAATTTGGGGGACCAAAATCACAAGTGGTCTCTGTTTGACAAAACTAAATGTGATATTGTGATAGTTTGTTGATAATCTTGATGTATTGTGTAACACTAAAGCTTCAAATAATAAAAATGGCCGGAAAAAGTAGCACATAGTTGTGTTGAGTGCAACTGGGCAAGCGGAGAGTCGAGATAAGGACAGGTGCAAGAGTGAGGGTGCTGGACCAATAGATTTTACCAATTTTAAAGTAAAGCCAGAAAATATGAAAGTACTGACTTTGTGGCTTACTGACATTATATATGTTATACGAATTAGTAATGCTGCACAAGGGTGCTCATCAGGATGAGGCTTATTCTATCACAGCTATTTCCTAAAACCAATAGCTGTACAGCCACATCCCGATAGCCACCCAAAACCAAGTTCATCCGAGCCCCAGCACTCGGCGAGACCAATAGATGTACAGCCACATCCCGATAGCCACCCAAAACCAAGTTCATCCGAGCCCCAGCACTCGGCGAGACCAATAGATGTACAGCCACATCCTGATAGCCACCCAAAACCAAGTCCAAACGAGGCCCAGCACCCGACGAGACCAATAGCTGTACAGCCACATCCTGATAGCCAACCAAAACCAAGTTCACCCGAGCCCCAGCGAGACCAATAGCTGTACAGCCACATCCTGATAGCCACCCCAAACCAACTTCACCCGAGGCCCAGCACTCGGCGAGACCAATAGCTGTACAGCCACATCCTGATAACCACCCAAAACCAAGTTCACCCGAGGCCCAGCAATCGGCGAGACCAATAGCTGTACAGCCACATCCTGATAGCCACCCAAAACCAAGTTTACCCGAGCCCCAGCACTCGGCGAGACCAATAGCTGTACAGCCACCTCCTGATAGCCACCCAAAACCAAGTTCACCCGAGGCCCAGCAATCGGTGAGACCAATAGCTGTACAGCCACATCCTGATAGCCCCCCAAAACCAAGTTCACCCGAGCCCCAGCACTCGGCGAGACAAATACACTTGTATAGCAGCCACACCTTATTGCCAAATGCATCTTTTTAAATCGTAATTCCTGCAGACAGAATACAGCAGCATTGTGTTCTGGAGATAGCCAAAGAATCTTACATAAATTTGATCAAAGCTGACCTCGACAGTTCCACTGGATGTTTATGTTTTGTCAATTTCATGATCCTCAGCTCCTTGGAAATACAGAAAAGTGAGGTGAAGAAAAAGAATTATTTGATCCTTGTGACGTTGAAAGTGAATCAAAGAATTCATTGGAATTAACTTCATCGTCCTCCCTTACTGCATGCTACAAGCAAAATCTCTTTATACTTCGTTATTCAAAGCTGCTGCCCATTAAGCAATATGTATCGTTTGTTGACTGTCTTACTTCAGCGCTATTCCTTATCTCACTGTAAGTGACAGTTACCATGAGCCATCAGTTACAGGGTCATCACATATGTTGGATTAGAATAAACATCTTAACAACAACAATGGAACTGTGAAAAGTCAACATTTATTTTTCATCATTAACAATCCTCTGTGTATAAAATTACAAATTAAATCATTATCAAAACCAAACCTTAAACTGGCTTGGAAAATGTTAAGATGGTGTGCATATTGGATAATTGTGTTAATAGGGGTCATAAAAAATGCTTAATGTTATAACTTATTTCTGTAGATATATTGACACTACATCTATACATTTTATCATGTTTTGATTATAAAAGTGTGACCGAGTATACATACCCTCGTTCCTTTAACACATGATTTTATTCATGAATAGACATCTATATCCATTAACCATGGTCGGGTGAAACAGTGGACACTGACACCTGTCATCACATATAGATGACCAGGGTTTGATACACTGACACCTGTCGTCACATATAGATGACCAGGGTTTGATACAACGACACCTGTCGTCACATATAGATGACCAGGGTTTGATACACTGAAACCTGTCGTCACATAGATGACCAGAGTTTGATACACTGACACCTGTTGTCACATATAGATGACCAGGGTTTGATACAACGACACCTGTTGTCACATATAGATGACCAGGGTTTGATACACTGACACCTGTCGTCACATATAGATGACCAGAGTTTGATACACTGAAACCTGTCATCACATATAGATGACCAGGGTTTGACTGTTGTCAGACATGAAAAGGTTAAGATGGTGTGCATATTGGATAATTGTGTTATTAAATAGGGGTTATATTTTTTTTTTAATGTTACAGCTTATTTCTGTAGATATATTGATACTACATTTATACATTTTGATTATTCCCTTATCAGACATGAAAAGGTTAAGGGTTACACTACTGCACACACAGTCCATTAAAAGATGTCATCAAAAACCTGTTAAAACTCCCTTAAATGCACCCCTTAATTCTGTTACATTTAATGACTGTTAATTCTATGGTGTACAATTGGCAGAAATCACTGTTAATTACCCGTCTGACCAACTGTGTTTATTTAGACCACCTACATGGTACCATCCTGGCCAGCAAGTGTGATTATCATAAGTTAACTGAACTAGTTTAATAACTGTTAAGTTTAATTTTGTTAAACATTTACTTTTGTAAAAAAAAAAAGTAATGATAATCTGCAATCAATATTCCTACAAAAGGAAATCCAACAATGCACTCTATATTTAACATTAATTGGGTATGTCAACCATATACTCATTCGTGTATTATGTCATTACTTTTGACCTGAACATGTATAGCCTGAGTGTATATAAACATCAAATGTTGTAAATACAGTATTAAAATTGCTTTTTAGATAAAACTTGTTCAGAAACTAAAACAAGGCAACCATGGCTTGGTCATTAAAACACTCATATCACAAATATCAGCTTAAAAAATCACTTTAAAATGTGAAAATCTGAAGCTGAAAGTTATTTTTTTGTTGAACACAGCATTGAAAGATTCATTAAGTTATAGAAATCAATACTTTATAATGGAATTTTCATAATATATTAATTCAGAAAAGTATTGTCTGCACTTAAAACTTAACAATAACAAAATATCAAGTAAATTAACAACATCAGGACTAGGAATATAACATCAGGAAATTTAACTCTACACATAATGAGGCAAAAAATTAACACACCTTTGACTATGAAGATGTATACACTGATATCATATTACTTTTGATTTTTTTTTTATGTAAAATAGATGAGTATTTTAAGCTAAAAATATGTAACTTTTTCATTTATGAAAAAAATAAATACCTTTTTATATACATTTAGCACAGTTATGTAGTCATCTTTAAGTTTGTACATTAATTTCCACTTGCTAATTATATAGATTATCAGGAATCAAGAGTCATCCCTAGTAACCCTGGGATTGATACTGCAGTAGCTGGCACCAGGCTTACTTCATGTTGGATGTGTTCATCCACTTCATGTTCAAGGTTTGGATTTTTTTCCATGAAGTTATCCCATGATGCTTTGCTGTCATCTGACATCTTTACGGTACTGCTGCTGTTGGAAGATTGCATCAAGTCAATGGTATTTGGAATGTTCATATCAACATTGTCAATGTTGTAAATCTCTTGAAAGTTGTAGGTATTGGAATTGTTTTCATCCTTATAGTAATAAGCCATGACAGACTCCTGTTCATTTGAAATGTGAAGGCACTGTTCAAAGGTATCAAATATGAGCTGACATGGGACCTGAGAGGCTTGCAGCTGCTCTAGGTCGGTACTGATATGCAAGTTCTGGCCCTGTCCCTGCGACTGAAGTTCAATCCCGTTTAGATCCATGTGCTCCATTCTACCCTCCAAGTGACGCAAGGACTGGATAGAATTTGGGCGGTCAGTCTCGAAATCAACGGCAAATCCAATGTTGAGGTTGCGAACGATTGGTTCCTCAGGGTGGGGTTGAAAAGGATCGTTGGAGGCAAGAGCTTTCTCTATGTCGCCACCACTGGGGTAGTTCACTTCTGTTATTGCCAACTGACAAGTGAATCTGTGAACAAACCATATCAAAAATTAAATCATATAATTAAATACCTTTTACCTAGATCATCTCTTTGTGCTGTGTAAAAATGCTTTTACTAAATCCAAAGTGATACTTGCTTTTATCCAAGATATTGATGTTTCCCCCCATTATAATGTGATCTTAACGATACCGATACTACTGCCAAGAACCATGCGATGTTGGACAATTGTTGTGATTATATACAATACAGCCACGGCGTATAACAAACATTATGTCTTACGATATTCCCAGATCCAGTAAAATAGCATGATTTAATTATATTGCTGAAGTAAAAGCAAATTTTATTCACATGCAAGATGTAAGAATATCAAAACACGTTATAACTTAACAAGTAAACTCGTGTTTGGACAAAAGTTGACTTAGCTAGAATGCATCATCATGCAACAATTTTTGTCTATAACTGATTAATTTACGACTTCACACAGCATCATAATACATAGAATGTTTGGTTCAAAACACATTTTACACAAAAATGTTACAAGTTAATAAATAGATAAAAAAAAATCTCTTTAATTACTTTATTTGATTTCTGAATGAAAAGGCAAACATAAAACTGTTCACAGTATCAATCTCAATAAAATAATATTGATGACATTTCTTCAAAAGAATGTACTGACGGTCTGCTTACCTTGCTGTATACTTGCTGCTGTGCCGGGACAGGTGGGACAACAAGGCCTGTAGGAGTTCTTTCCCTTCCTGACACATAGTCTGTACATCACTCGGCAATGAGGGCAAGTACTGTAGTACTCTATAATACAATGGACATGAACATATAACATTTGTATAAAACTACAACAAGTGACAGAGAAATCTCCTACCCGAGGGGTGATCTTCTTGATTGTCTTACCCCAGGCTTTGCCGAGGCCAAGACATTCGACAATAGTATCCAAAGGGTTGGAGATTTCTCTGTCACACCCTCAAGGTAGGGGATGATTGTTTTTCTCCTATCTTAGATACAAGCGTGATGTAAATGCATTGATGACATGTCATCATACTGTTAATATGACTTATATCATGACGTTCTGCACGGGGCTATCTCCCCCTAGGGGGTGACAAATAGAATCTTCCCCTACCTTGTGGGTGCAACAGAAAAATCTCCAACCTGAGGGGTGATGTTTTTTGGTTGTCTAACCCGAGGCTCTGCCGAGGGTTAGACAAACAAAAAAATCACCCAGAGGGTTGGAGATTTCTCTGTTACACCCTCGAGGTAGGGGATGATTATTTTTCTCCCATCCTATAATTTCAGTCACAGCTCCACCGACAGTAATCTGCCATGTTTGTTTACAAAAACACATGTGGGGTATGCATATCGTCATTCACTTTTGATGACATCACAATTACCGATGACGTATTTTAATGACGTCACAATTGAACACGTGCTAATCGGCACGAGGCTATCTCCCCCTAGGGGGTGACAAGCTGATCTTTCCCGGCTAAAACGTGAGACACACCTGTGAAGGGTGGGAGAAAAATGGATCTTCTCCAGCTAAAACAAGATATATATGTCTGTGAAGGGTGGGAAAATAGATGATCAATCATAAGCAAAGTGCCTTTGTGTATGGGAGATGTTTGGTTTTCATCAGATTACAACAAAAACATAATAATAAGCATTGTCTGTTGCCCAGGGCTCAACATTAATTTTTAAAAACCCTTTTCAATGGCGTAGCAAATCATTTTTCGAAGTGTATACCTACAGGGGGTCAAGCATCAGAGGTGTGTACCACCGGAGGAGGGGGAGGGTATGGGAGGGAGAGTTGCCCCATAGCTGGAAGAAAAGAATTCTACTAGGCCCTAGAAGCAATCTGCCGTGTTCTGGGAATTCCTTTTAGACTGATTATTAACAAGTAAAACCTGACTTTTTATTTGTGTACATGTACTTCACTACACAGTGTTTGATTTACATAAACCTTCGAGATTTATCAATGTGTATAGACAGAACATAATTCTATTTTGATCAGACTGAAATTTTGAAGAAGATTTTTTTTATTCATTTCGTTTTTTATGATTGATAGAGACGGTCCATGTTTATCATAAAAAACATAATAATTAATGAGTAAAAATATATGATTAAAGAAACAAATTCTTGAAAAATTTAGTGTACGCTTAAGCATACAAGCATACATGTATGCTACACCACTGCTTTTAATTGCCTTGTCTGGCAATTGAAATCAAAATTTACTTGCCAAAATCAACTCTCGACTTGCTCGAATAAATGGACGAAACAAAATCAAAACTCACAAGAGTGAGAAAACTATACACAGCCCGTACCTTGTAGGAAGAAATGATCTTGCATGTTTTATTAACAATGCAACTGAAAAGGTTTTACTGAACTTTAATTGATTTTTATATGCATGCTGATATCTTTTTGTCTACGTTGCTGTTTGCCGTAAAATGATTTAAATTGTCAATAAAACAACACAAAAATTACTAACAATTTAAATTGTCTCTAAACTTCTGAATCATGACTTATCATATTGTCACTGTCAAAATATAAAGGTCAGCAGAATTCTAGAACACTCTGCGTTCTGGAAACAATCGCAGCATGACAAGTAAAACATCAGGTCTGAATTTCCTTGTGTTGTCTATAGTCCTGGATGAGTTACCTCCCTTCGATCATTTGTGATCCTGAATTATTTCTACTGACACTTGCAGGTTTTGGAGCTTACTGTTATATAACCAGAAGTGCATGTGTGGTTCTTAATGTGTTTTGAAGCAATATTCAGTTGTGTGCTCCAGCACTAAGATGATACTAGGTCCCTTAATATAATTTAACAATTACATTGTTAAGTCTCACAATGCCCTGCAATATTTCAGCAGCAGCCATGTTTGTTTACATTGGCCATTCCGTGTTTATGAACATCTTTTGTGAGTAATAGAAGTCTACCATAAAATCTGTAAAAATATTTTATGATAAAGCTGAAGAATATTAAGTGAACGGACTGTCAAAACCATGATGTTCATAATAAAAAACAAACTTGATCAACAGTATTCTGTACTACCTACGAGTCCATTTAATGATTTGTACACCAAAACTGACAACAGTCCAAACCGGAAAATTGGTCACAAAGCGTGGTCATGCATAAAAGATTTCCAGGTAAATTCACAACATAGGGCAGCTCCACCATGGGTTCGTGTTTTTACAGGAGCCAGTATGGCTTTGAGAGTGGATTGAGAGGTTTTAAGAACAATACGGTAATTGCTGTTGATGACATGGATTTGAGGAGGTGTCAGATGTCACAGTTAGCTTTAATGAATCAATGTGTTACACGTAAGATAGAATCTGATAGTGTGTGTTTTCATTTAAAGAATCAAATTTGTGTATGCTCCATGACAGTGATTTGTTTTAGACTTGTATAGTACGAGTTCGGAGACATCGGGATTGTTCAATTTTTAAATGTAACACTTCAGAGATAAAACTCGACAGACTTGCAAATATAAATGCAGATCTGGAAAGACTTCGCTAAGACTAGCCAAAAACAACATTTAATCACAAGGCCCGTCCATATTTCGTAACGAATTTACAATATGGTCCAACCATTTTATTCACATTAAACGAAAATACGTTTTTGGAAATAATTTACTCTTTTTTTTGTAAGCGTGTTTATTGTAAAATAACATATCTGTATTTGTTATATTGATTACGTATATCATTCATTGATTGATTATAAGCATTGGCTATTAATACAAATCAACGACTGCTAATGTTATTTCCAAACAGCAAACTTCATACCAAATATATGAACATGCATATCTCGAATACTCGGATAACTCAAAGTTTTCCCATGACCCCGTCGACTTCGAGATAACAGGGTTAAACTGTATTAGTCTCATAAATCTTTTTACAAAATGTTTAAGTACTGTTGCCGGTAAAGTTTGCTCCCCTCAGGGTTGGTTTAATTCGCTCACCTTAGAGTGTAGGTGTAGAAGATGTCTGCAGGCAGTAACCAGGGGGTGCTTATGGCCAATATAAGACGGCATGCACGATTCTGTCGCACACAGCCAATAATTCCCTTGTTCATTGAGTCATAAGTTGCCTGAAAAGCTGAAAAATACATATTTTTTTAACAAAAACATGCATTTTGAATTCAAAAGTTATTTGAAATTTTACAATATTTGTTCTTCACTGGGTTTCCATTTCATATAAAATTTTTGAAACAAGTCGGGAGGTTTTCAATTTAGCAAGACTTTGCAACCGTAAACAGATAATTAACATCAATTCCATACATACTGTAAAAGTTTCATCAATCTTGTAAAAGTCAAAATCCTTTTAATAACAATTCTGACATCGCAATGCATGCTATATAGATGATGTAACAAGCAGCAACATACCATGAATTCATTCACTACATAATAAAACAGTCATGTAATAAATGTGGATTTTCAAAATGTAAGGAAGAAAGTTGCATTCTATTGTCTTAATTTAGCATGTTCATATTAACTCATTCACCCCTAAAAAAAAATAACAAGCCATTCAGATTAATATGTCTTGTCACTGCCCCGCTTTGACCATTGATGCAAACATCAGAGAAACTAACTTAAACGTAAAAACTTCATGTTGATGGACCGGAGATGCTGACAAAGTCAATGGACCATGAATGGTAGGCTGCATTTGATTCATGGGTTGAGATGTACTACCTCAGATGCATCTATAGATCAAGTTTGGTTGGTGTAGCACTTATACTTTCAGAGAAACTAACTTAAATGCAAAAACTTAATGTTGACACCGTCGCCGGAAAAGCGACACCTTAGTCTCACGGCGAGACAATAAACTATTCCAACATTTGAATTAGAAGAGTTCAAATGTGTCGCCAGGGGTGAATGAGTTAAGGACCAAAGAATATCTTATTTATCTTCACAAAACACCAGTAAGGTGATTTCATTTCTGAAGGACAGAGAACACTGTCAAAATATCTTATTCAAAATGAATTTGTTACATGAACAGAAACTCATGTCGACAAGTGATGTTTTCAACATATGGTATGATGTGATAAAAGATATTATTTCAAAATTGTATACACAAGTTACCTTCAACTACAGAAGGTGGGAGGGTGTCTATCAGAGCAACCTGAACCTTCTTTTTACAGTCCGCACATTCTTCATCTTGCTCATGATTCCCCTCACATAAATCGCTCATCTCTTCGTCAAAGGTTTCATCTCCTGAAGATAATTCATCTTCATCATCTATAGGGTCAGTAGAGGCAGCTTTTGAGAGCACTTTGGATACAGATACGATAGAGGATCGAACACTGAGGTGTCTTGTGCAAGAGATCAGATCTGAAATGCAGCAAAAAAAACATATAGCTAAGGTTATATATAGAATTAGGAAGATATACAATACCTGCCAATTGCAAGTGACACGATTTTGTCAGGTTACAACCAAATTTTAGCCCTTAACCCGCTTTATAAACTTCACATGCCAGCTGATTAAGATTTTGATCCGGATTTCGTCAATTTCAACCCTTTTCGTCCAGAATCTTATCGTACATTAGAATTCAAGTTACTGAAGTCATTCGGAGTTCTCTAGACTTTTACTATTTGTCGAAAGCGTAGAATGTATCTTTTGCATCATTTAAATATTTAAGCACCATATTTTACATCTACTTTTCTTATATTTGTTGCAAAAAGGAAGAAGCTATGAGGCTGACCCTCTTTTTTTTCAAAAGAGGGTCATCATCCTCTTTTAGTATATACAGAGTTGGCAGGTATGATATAAGGGTCCCCAAAACATATTCTTTAAGTTATATAAGAGTATGTACAAGAGACTACAAATTGGAGTTTCACATATACATGTTTGTGTGTACTACTTATACCAGAATTTGTTATACAAACAGTTCAGATTTGCAAAAAGTGATTTTAGGTTTAATTAGTAATTTTGTACACTTTCCGATATATTTTGGAAATTCTTATCAAATCGTGTGATCATTGAATTGAGATCAACAAGTAAAGTTGAACTTGATCGTTTAAATTATAACTTTGGGATTTTTTTGGCCTTGAGGCAGTCTTTCACAATGTATTCTCAACCACATATATCTCAAATAACCTTTTTAATTTTTATTCTCAAACATTTTTCCAAATAAAATGACTATGCGTTAAGTGACAAGCTGTTTACAAAAAAAATAAGTTCAATGAACACATTTGACACTCACTGTTTCTCTGTAAGAACCTGAGACAGTCATCGAAACCCTCCTGGCACATATCACTGAGGATTTCTGGGTGAGGCGGGAAAAGTGCACGACTCATGCGATACAGGTTGTCGCCAGAACACTGGAAGCTTGTGTTAGACAAGGTGATGTGCATCAGGTTAGCTGAGGAATCTCTAGGACAGATATCACTCTCGCCACAAAACGGTGATACGGTGATGGTCTCACTATTTAGCTGTGGGATGTTGTCACTCAAACCACCGTCTACGTACCTCTGTAGAACAAGCCAATTTTCATGATTTATATGAGTACTTATGTTTAATGAAGAGTATCAGGAACATATGTTTTAAAAGTAACCAAACAAATTTGAAAATATTCATAGGAGGAAAATAATTGAAAAAAAGAGGCCCAATATGCCTGCATCGCTCACCTGATACTAATCTTACACTTGCAACCTTAAAATTAAGCTACAGTCATCCATAAGAACCTGTTAAAACACTGAACACATTTGACCCCTGTGACCTTAAAAATCAAACAAGGTCATTTAGCTGGACAGACTTTTCATTTCAGCTTGCAAGTTGCAAAATATCATTACCCAATACCTTTCTTTTATTGAGGTGAGGTCATTGAACTGGCTAAAAATCACCAACCTAGATGCATTTTGGTTATTCAGCAGAAGACTTTTAAAGTAGGAACATATTTGACCCCTTTGACCTTGAATGTCAGTTAAGGTTATTGCTTTGAGCAACTCGATAGCCCTGCATATTAGCATGTTACTGGCTAAATATCATCACACTAGGCTTTTACTTTATTCATTTAAGAAGTCTTAAACATATTTGATCCCTGTGACTTTGCATATGGGAAAAGTTCATTCACATGAACATGCAAACTTCAATGCTCTTCATCTGAGCATGCTACTGACTGAATTTAACCACCTTAACTTAATTAAGCATTTTGATTTTTCAAGTTGTTTAAAAAAAATATTATATTTGACTCCTGTGGCCTTGAATATGAGTCAATCATTCTTTTGAAACCAACTCGGTATACGTATAGCCCTTCATCTATAAGCATTGTATTGGCCAAATATCATCACCCTAGGCCTTAAGCTTTTGGTTATTCAATAGAATTCTTTCAAAAGTTTTAAATTTATTTGAGCCCTGTGATCTTGAATATGTTTGCAGGTCATTCACTTGAACAAATGTGGTAACCCTTTATCCCTGCATGCTACTGGCCAAATATCACCACTATTGGCCATTTGGTAATTCAGAAGTTGTTTAAAGTTTCTTTAAGACGACTGAACCATGTGACCTTGAATATTGGAGAAGGCCTAGGTAATTCATTTGAACAATATTGGTAGCCTTTCATCCCAGCATGCAACTGGCTAGTTATCATCATCCTATAGCTACATGTAGGCCTTCAGGTTCAGAAAAACTTGTTTAAAAATTTTAACATACTTGACTCCAGTGACCATATTCATTTGAACAAATTTGGTAGCCCTAGGCCTTCATCCAAGCATGCTATTGGCTAAACATCATTACCCTAGGCATATTTGTTATCGAGAAGAAGTTGTTTAAAGAAAAAAAGTGGTTGAATTGCCTGACGAACAGATGACAGACACTACATTTACACCACAGCATAATTATATAATATAAGCTCACCTGGCCCTTGATAAAGGATAATATGAAATTAAACAATCATTAATACAGTGTACCTACACAGAGCACTTTATACGATTACAGATCTGTTGTCATGTTAAACATTTTGTCACATCAAGTTGTAACACATTATTGATATTAAGACTCAAAGGGATGTTGAATTTTTCAAACTGGTAGCTGGCCTGGAGAGTCCCTGCTGTATAAGTTAATTGACAGTCTTAGACTAGATACATTGTATATGCGATGGATACTACTTACCACGCCCCTAAATGAGGGAGGCACCAAGCCAGAGTACAGGGGGACAAAGGCACTGGTCAGGAGGGCCTGAAACACAGCAACATCTATAAACAACTATTTATAAACTTATTTATTCTACATGTGTACGTGAATGAACAGAAACTCTTTTGCTCATTTTTGTCACATACATCAACAGAACACATCCTATGGATGATTTTTTTTTATTTGAAACAACAATCTGTTTGCCGTACACATGCATGGATTGCCATAACCTAATTATAATATACAGTGTAAGTGAACGTGTCGTTCCTTTGGCCCGAGTCAGAACTATACTAAAGAAATTGTTCAGTTTTATCCCAAATTTCATCAGGTCCATATCCTTAATAATTATACATAAAAGATGATGTCTGCAAATTATCACAGCTACAGAATGCCTGTATTTTCCTGAATCAATTAATTTATATAATTACACCATCTCTTTGAAAATCAGGGGCAACAGCATAAGCTCTAGATCTATGGACTTCGCCCATCAAGATAAAAAGCCAATGGTTAGCTATATATACAGCATAAGATCATTTGGCACAGGCCTAGGTTGAGCTTAAACGACCATATGACTAAAAGGAAGTTTTTTTTATATTTCAGTTCAATACAAACCTGTATAAGTTCATCTTTGGACTCATACTCCGATATAATCACAGCCTTTCTGTCGGAGACCCGTGTCAGTGAGATATGCAGTCGCCCAGATGTAATCTTGTGGGCATTTTCTGGCAGCACTTCATTAAGAGCATCTCGTAATATGCGGTTGATATCGAAACTGGGGTGCAAAGGTCCTAAGGAATGATACCTGGCCTTGCTGGCTAGTCGAAGTGTAAAGCTTGTACATTTTCCTGTAAAAACATAAAATCAAACAAGTGATCGATGTATTATATACATATTGTCATAGGTCATACATGTACATGTAGTTTTATAAATATATAATTATAACTGTATACTGAGAACCTTTTGTCCAGTCAAATTTTCACAGGTATAATCTGTTCACATTTTATTATAATTATCTAGTACGGTGTGTTGTGTTGTGTGCTGATTTTCACTGTTGGTAATAAATTCGCCCTGATCAGGGAGGGTAAAAATTTTACAGGCGAAAGTGAAACTGCGACGAAAATGTTCAGTTACATGTATACAGTATAAATGATGTATGTACATGTACAACAAACATCAAATCTGTAATTTAGTTTAAACATCTATTGTTTTTGAATCCCTAAATCCAACAGTTAGATTTCTAAACCTGGAGAGTTCTGTCATGTATACCACGCAGTTAGATTAGACTGCTATCTAGATCTGTGGTCATATATACTGGCTCAGGAATGAGAGAAACATGATTGGTGTTTACAGAAATATTTCATTTAGATCTCTGTAAACAGGCAAGAGTACTAGCTTAATAGTGTACTTGTGGTTTTTAAGACCATTTTAGAAAACTGGGAATTTCCAACCAGTTACAAGATATGGTGCTTCTGGAGACTTTTTATCAATTGCAATTACTTGTCTTACGTACTTTAATAGTTGAATGCATAAATGTGTAATAGGAGCAGAAAATTAAAATGCACAGCTTGACCGGGGTTTGAACACAGGACCCTCCGAACTCTAGACAGATGCTCTACCAATTGAGCTACCTGGTCGCCGACGATCGACCCATGGCCAGTTCCCATACAAATGTATTCATAATACGTAATTAAGTTATAATATAAGCAAACTAAATATAAGTTATCTGAGTTAAAATTGCAATTCACTGTAGACTTTAGCATACACGTGTACATGTACATTGTATACACTGCATGACCTATATATAGATAGATATCTTTATCCTACTGATTATTGTCATTTGACATTATACATGTACATATGTACACGCAGGGCTTGACACTAACTTTTTTTGCTTGGTAGCTAGTCCACAGGACTAGTTGAATAGATTATATTAATTACTAGTCCTTTATTTGTCAATGTAACTAGTCCAAGATTTGCTGATAAGGAAACATCGTGATCTTCAGCACGAAACATCAAAAGTAATCGACTGTAGGGGACTTAAAATAATTACATGTACTGCCGTAAAAATATGGTGAAGTTTTAGGAATATTTTGACAATGATCATGCAATATATATTATTATTATTATTAAATATATATTATCAAGCTGTTTTCTAAATTTTAAAAAGAAATATTCTTATTTTATTATTATATTTTTCACAAGTCCAAGGAACAGTTATATATATATATAAAAAAATTAGGTTAGGTGATTCACTAGTCCTTGCTGAAATCTACTAGTCCAGGACTACCAGACTAGTGTTAGTGTCGACCCCTGACACGCATATATATAGATGTAGCCCGTGTAAGTCTAATTGACCTACTTCATCATATTGAAGATTGTGTCATGATCAATGTAGGTTGTGGGAGTGTACGTGTACATGTGTGCATGTGTTTGAAATACTAACTGGTTCAGAGAGTGAAGTTTGGTTTGAAAGATGTAAAGAGATTCTGAAGTTACCAGTTCAGGAATACCATTTTGCACCTTTTCCCCCGAATCTGCCAGTTTGTAATTAGGTCATGTTGTAATGTAATAAGATGTTACACACTGGAGGATACAGATGTAAACAAAATAGTATCATCGCTGAACAGCCTAACTGAGTTCTAAATTC
Organism: Mizuhopecten yessoensis; assembly: GCF_002113885.1. Lineage (NCBI taxonomy): Eukaryota > Metazoa > Mollusca > Bivalvia > Pectinida > Pectinidae > Mizuhopecten > Mizuhopecten yessoensis. The sequence goes on along the minus strand of NW_018403461.1, from coordinate 457,435 downwards.
TGCAGAAGTAATTTGGTTAGGTTTTGTGAAAACTGACTTGAATTGTTCATTTATGAAATTTCTGCCTTTGTGTAGGGTCCGTGAACAATCTGGACATCGGACGCATATGATAATTTAAAACTCTAACTGTTACAGTATATATATATATAGCCTAAAGGCTGGACTTTGACCAGACTGTAACGTTTATCCCTGCAATAGAAATTGTTCATAAATCATAACAGTCATGACACATATCTTTACATAACCGTCTTTTATTGTATACTGTCTTGTTCTGTTGCGCCTCGGGTTCCAGACGTACACTGTATACTGACCATGGTTACTGGTCGAAAGCCAATGGTATGGCAACCTTTGTGACCGACTGACCCACTAGCTTTCTCACCTCTGTATTACATTATACAACACGCCATTTTCCACCTGATTAGATCACGATTTCCGTATTTTTAATACATACCCAAACAGCAATCGCACATCAAACAGCAGGCAACAATGGCCCCAGCACTAGCACCTCCGAATTTCACATTGTCTACCAACTGTGGGACATGTTGTTTCAAACAGCTCGCAACTCCGACATGGTAAATTCCTAAAAATCCACATCCAGCAAAGGAGAAATTCATTCTCCTCACAATCAAACCTCTTCTTAACACAAGTATTTCATTGAAGTATTAATGTATATAACCTTACGGTCTCTATCTGGATTTCCCTTTCTATCTCAGAGAAAACTATTCAATAACGTTAACAACACCTTGTGCTACGAGGTGTCCATATTGGTTTGTTTGCCCACGTGACGTGTGGTTTAATGACGTTACCGAAACACCCCATTGCCTTGTAATTTGATTGGCTGAATGATACATGACATGACACACCCTCGGAATTTAAATACAAAGTTTATATGTCTACTTTCGTTTTACAATTGACGAATCAATGTTGTTTCGCCGCAAATCGGTGTTGATGCGCCCTTATGTGAATATTTTTTTGATATTTTAAATATTGTTAAGGATAAATGATGCATCGTAATTGGAAGTGGGAGTGAGTGGCGTCACCTTAGTTGGAATATTAATCTTGTGTTTACGAGCTACAGGCTGGTAAATGTGTAACGTGTTATACATATGTTCCAAAAGATATACAATTCTCTCTCTCTCTATATATATATGGGTCAAAAAAGTAATATAACCGTATGTTTATAGGATACGAATTACTTAGAATTTTATATTGTGCAAGGAAGTAATTCTTACAGTATGGACAATATGACGTTGTAAAATCTAAACAATCCGCCACGTAGCCTTTATCGAAACACTGAAAAAAAACTAAAAAAGCAATTACATTTCACAAAATCAATTTTAGAAATGATATATAGGATAATGCTAAATTATTTTGAAAACACTAAGCTCATTGGCTAACGTGAGCGGAAGGCATAATGTACACTGACCGCATCGCTGACCACTGATACGGTACGCGTGTGTGCTAACAATTAATTGATTGATTGATTGATTGCTAGGTTTTACGTCCGCTTCACTACCGAGTAGTTCGGTTATCCAGCAGACGATGTGCGAACAACGACAAAGAGATTAAATATACCGGGAAAACTGAAGCGTGTTCAAGATGCTGAATCTAGAAAATGACACGACGATTCGCAATCGTTCAAAGATGATGATTGGGACATGGCGGAATTTCCCGAAATATCTTTTAGAACGGTAAATATACACATGTTTTGCGAAAATTATCTCACCAGAATTTAGTGAGAGTGAGAAAAATAAGGATTAAAAGAGATGCAGTCGTGTCATTTTTCCAGCTTCAGTCTGTATGTACAGTGTATACGTGTGGGTAAACGGATTCCTGATAGTAAAATTTAAAGATGTATATACATACTTGCGAACTTTCCTTTTTTTGGAGGGAGACTACCGAAAGTACGATATCAATAGATTACTCGATCATTTATAACGATGTTTGAGCTTAAGATGATGTTGGAAGATGATTTTGATTCAGAATAAATGCATGTAATTGTATTCCAGTGATGCTGGGTGAATAAGCGAGAAGTTAAATTGGAATTCACCGACAGCTGCCGCAAAAACGTACGGCTGTACAGTTAAGGATTTCTCCATTACGGATTGAAAAAGCCAAGAAAACATTGTCTCTTGTCAATTTCTCGACATGAATTGTTCATAGGGAGTATCAAACCATATAATTATGAAGAATTTTGTGACAAGGTTACAAATAAAACTTACTTCACTTAATTGTCCCTTTAAACAGTGTTGATATTTATCATACTTTTAACAAACAATTGCCGATTTGAACATCTACAAACCTTATTTGATCTCTTTTCATTTCTTTTATTGGAAGCATCCTCAAATTGTGATGATTTAAAAAAAAAAGTGCAAATGGAGGAAGCAAGCAGGATCTAAAGGCAAAGAAGGATATTGTAAGTCATCAATGTAACAGCATGTTTGATTTGATTGTTTGGATCAAATAACGGGGAAATAAAACATCATGTTTCCCTTGGCTGTTTGTGCATCACCGGTTATATTTCCCTTATGTGGAGCCTCTCTAGAAAGATCAGCAAGAGATTCCACATCTGAGTTCGGAGTTGCTGAAACAGATGACAACACTGTTGCGGAATCCTGATTATTATACCCAGGGGCCCCCTAACTTCGTTGCGGGGGTATACTGGAATCACCCTGTCTGTCTGGATGTCTGTCCTCCACAGAAACTTGTCCGGAATTAATCCTAATTAACAGGCAGATTCTATTTAGACTTCACGTGAATTATTAGTACATTATGTAGTTGTTAAACTTCGCCTATATGTTAAGAGCCAAAATACCTCGAACAAGTTCCCATTCCAGTAAGTTGAACCCAAGGTCAAGGTCACTTAATGATGTATAAACTACCAGCAATTGCGGGGGAATTAGTTATCCTCCAGATGACAGTTCTGATTTTTTATATCGGTCTGTTGTCGGTTAATCGACGACAGACCGATATAAAAAAAAAGTCGATAAAACGTCAGAATAGTTCGGACTAGAGAACTAAGTGTCTGGATCAAACATGGGTGGATTAGATCTCAACCTTTGGCTTTGACTGCTGATTCCTTAGGATTTAGTCCCTTGGTCATAACATGGAAATGGAAATGGTAGAGACAGTCAATGATACACTATTGATATGTAATTACACATAGGCTACTGCAAGTGCGCTCAGGGTTCAGCCTAGGCCCATTTGAACTTAGTCAAGGCTCAAAATATTGAAATACATACAGTTTCATTATGCACATGTATAATTTGAGATTTAAACCCAACAACCAAACGTGTGCTTTCTTGGCATGAAGAAACACACACACTCATTATTGATGTAGTACCCTTAGGTCTATCCCAATCATTATTGATGTAGTACCCTTTGGTCTAGCCCAATCATTATTGATGTAGTACCCTTAGGTTTAGCCCAATCATTAGATCTATTTGCGTAGAATGACTTTTTTTCTGTCTAGAATGACTTTTAATGAAAATGTATTATCACGATTGCTTGGATATCAAAGCGATCTTCTTTTTATTAACAAGAATATATAACAAGGCATTAAAGGAAATAAATAAATTTTGACAAACTGTGGATGATCACTGCAATGTAAACACATAATTATGATGACGACAGATGCGAAAACTGAACAATCCTAAATGCACAATTTCTATAATTCTTGGAACGCCTCTGTCCCGTTAAGAGTAAAACTGGCAACAAATGATCAGTGTGCCGTGTCGACTAATGTTTCAACTATGAATAATACTTCAATCTAACGTACTTGAATATAATTATATGGTTATACTTGATGGCAATATCGGATACCTAACAAAGGAAGACATAACCCTGTCTGCCTATAGATTTCATTTTATAATTTAATTGGTGTTGCAGAAAAGGGACAAAATAATATATATATTATGTTTTGGTTAGCTTGTAATAATAATAATAAAAAAACTAACAAAAACAATAGGTCTTTTCACCAGTTGGTGAAAAGCTCTAAATATAACTATTACCAGAAGAAATAATGTACACTTCTCTAATTGGAGGTCAAGTTTGATCAAAATTGTATGTCAAACATAGTCAAAGTTAAACAGAAACTAAATAAAATTAATTCAACATAGAATCCAAAGTGAATATGACGTAACGTGAAATACTTATACATTGTACGTCATCTCGATGTCTTTCTCAAAGTCAGGCGGAAACTCTCTGCGTACTGAGCTTATCTTACCAAACTGTTTCAGAAAGATGTACTTCCACGATAAATAATTGATATCTTAAAAACGATAGTCACGTGGAGAATTGAGACGAAAGAATATATGAAATGAATTTCTCTTCACATAGATTAAATTTCGTTTTATAGCATTACAATTTTCTTCTGAATAGGTTAATACAAAACGCGAAAATTTATGTTACATTTGTAAATATGCAATAAAAAGTATGTGTGGGGATTCCGGAAATACTTTTAGTCCATTACTTTAGAAGGACTGTTTAATCTATGAAGCAATATGAAAATCCTTATGATTCCAAGTGAAAGGAAAGAAAAAGTACCTAACTTATTTCATTTTGTTCCATGTCTTATTTTCATTTATAACAAAGTTAATTTTTGTGATATAAAAAAATTCCTTGAAATATCAATTTGGTGCAGGTTCGGCCAATGCAACACATGGAATGTCGTGAACTTTATGACGTCCCAATGATGCGGATTCTAACGAGGGCCGAATTTACCCCAGACTGCCTGTCCGAACTTGACCCAAGGCGGGCCACGTTAAACGTTCCAGCCATCCAATCCTCCCGACAGAAAATTTAATTAATTCTTCATTTACAGACACGTATGCACGTTTGTTATTATTTTATGAAAAATCTCTTCATAAATGATATCAACGCTGCACTTTTTGCTTCAATCGGGAATCAATACTCGTTTACGGAAAGTGCCGACGATTCCCGATTGCTTTCGCTTGTGTTTTAAGCAAAACTCAAAATTTGTATGAGACGAAGTGTTGACAATTCGAAAAACAAATATGCATTCCGTTTGTTCTGTACATTATATGAGTCAAGTAGTGGTTGGAGAATCAAATACGCTATGGGAATCCTGAAATGTTTTATCGACTCTGTCGAAAGAAGGACGGACGAACGAGTGGACGGAAAGACGTGTGTTATTTTTTTTAATACGTGCTAAGCACAATAGAATCAACACTTTTAACCGGCTCAAATTTAAATGAAATTCACGTATGTTCCATTTTTATCATGGTTCCATTTGGCACGTACTAATCTAATTCCGTGGTACAATGCAGCTTGGTACGAAAACATCTTGCTTCTGTTGCCGGTGACCAGGTCAAAGGGAGATAACTGCATATATATTTGTGAAACTCTCATGTGCTGCTGTTTTAATTCCAATTTGCGCACGGGTTCGACACTCTGTTTACCTGTTTACCTCTTCTTCGACACCGTTGTTAGCTAAATTGCTAGTATAGGCGCATCTTGGTTTGGTAACATACTGTTAACCGGCTGTGTAGCATAAAAACTAGGATAAAACTTGGACGGTATATTTTTCCAACAAATGTTTAATCTAGATTTAAAACAGTTAATTAGAGATGGGGCTTCTACTACTGAATTGGGAAAGGAATTCCAAGAATCCACCACTCTTCTGCTAAAAACATTTTGAGTGACCCTGGTCCTGCTCTGTTTTTTGAATAGTTTTTTGTTGTTACCCCTTGTTGTTGTTTGTGTGAAGGTGAATAGTTTATCTTTATCAAGAATGTCGATGTTGTTTATTGCGCAAGACCTGTGTCGTTTGTCCAGATTTCAACTTTTAATAGAACAATATTTCAATAAACACATATTTTATCCCGGCTACATCGCAGAATTACATGTACTCTTTTTCCGTTGTGTCTTCAATTTCTGACGGAAACACATAGCGTTGGTCCGTATTTATGAAATCGTTCTCATGCTCAAACAAGGATTTTGTACTCAAGCCCAATTTCTTGCTCCGGCTATAGATTAATAAAAATAATGTTTTTTGTCAATGATACTGTTTCCAATGTTTACATTTGACTTTTTGATCGTTTGACATGATTTATACACAGAATTAAAACCACAGCTTGTGCATATAGTCCATGGCTGAGCATGAAAAAGCTTAGGTTTCATGAATACGGGCCCAATTGTCGCTTGTCCTGTCCTCGAATTTCAGTGGAATTCCAAGGTAAACAAATTGTCACTATGATAAGTCCCGAATTCGACTCCTACTGGAAGCACTCACTGCCGCTAGTCTTGGGTTACTCATAACAGAAGATATTTTTGTACTATAAACATTGTCACCAACGTGTAACCGCGTACACTTATTAGGTAAAAGACAATAGCATGACGTCATGATCGGTAAAATAGAGATACCCACTTGTGACGCCACATACTTGTTGCTAAGCTGCTTAGCAATCGGCGAAGGCAGAGATGATCAGTCTCTCCCCTGATATTTACTTCTTTTGTTTAAATCTTCGACTACCACAATGGATATCAGGCTATTCTTGATATTTGTGGTAATGACGTGCGCCCTGAGTCAAGGGCCTGCTGTATATCGGGACCTTACGTGGTAAGTTTGGACCAGACATGGTAAGATTGGATCTTATATGTTATTCCTTGACTTGACATTACGCAAAGATCTCGCGGAGCTCAAATTAACGTCAATAACCTTTTCAAGTTTACGATTGTGTTGCCATTGAATGTTTAGAAATATTTACTATTTACTTTATAATTTTTACTTTGAAGCGTGGAGCCGGAGCCTGGATATGCCAAAAGATTGTTTTATTATTTCACCGCAAGTGAAATTGAGAAAATCTGTCCAACGGTTACCGATCTGACATGGGTAAGGATTACATATTTGATATTAACGACTGTCATGCCGGTGTCGGTATTTAGGAATTTGCGAGTCAGAAACATTGAATTTTTGTATTATAGAACTTTTCCCTAAAAATAATTATGATTTAATTTATTTTAGCGAATTGGAAATGAGGTATTCTATAATCTGCTGTGTGTGCTTCTTACCCTGCTGTTGGGCTATGCGCCGTTGGTCGGGAAAGTCGTCAAAGAGAAATGGTCAGCCGCCGTGTTAATGTTCCGAGAATGGAGAGCTCGTAAGTAACCATTCATAATGTGATTAGATGTTTGTGATTCATTGTAATTTGGCATATTGTATTTTGAACCGCCTTTTCCCCAGTTTCTTTTGATGATACAAACATTCATTGTCAAATACTTTTCAATAGGTTCCAATGGCACAGTTTTATTCGCGAAAGTTGTTAACCATGTTGTCCGAAGTCTAGTATAATTATCGCTGTTCTCACTTTCATTTCTGTTTACCATGTAATTAAGCTCTTTTCTAAAGGTAATGTACTTTTTCATGAATCAACTGTTGTGGTCGGGTGGCGCGGTGGATAGCGCACTTGCCTTTCACCAAGGCATTCGGGATTCGATTCCCCGATCGGACGTGAAAAGGTATGGGGTCATCTGCTCTCAACCATATGGGTTTTGTTCGGGTACTCCGGTTTCCTCCCACATTACATGTAAGACCACCCGCGCCATATGGACCAACGGGAGTGATTAATATAGGTTAAAACAGTTTGTTTCATGATTGTTGTAAAAATAGAAAAAGTTTATTTAAATTTTTGTAAAATAGATAAAGTTTATTTAATTGTTGTAAAATAGATAAAGCTTATTTTAATTGGTGTAAAAACTACCTTTACTCGCCACCTTGCGGCTGATACACGATTTCTAATGGCTTGGAAACTATATCAGAATCTTGCATACATGTGTTCTCGGAGCATTGTTTTGATTAAATATTAAAGTGAATTGTTTGGTAACGTACAGTGTAATTGTAAACTTGTCAGGCTTTGATCTCAGAGAAGCTCTTTAATATTTTTAAAGTACGGGTACCACTTTCTATAAGCCTTATAATTGGTAAGATTTTGCGTGTCTGGAACCAGTCAGATAGCTAATTGTCAGTCCCCGATTCCTTTCTTATAAAATATAAGGATGCATAGAAAGTATTAATTTGTGTGTCGGAAACTTAAACCTTGAATAACGGAAATGTGACCAACCATAAATATGTTTGTACAGGTCTTTCCCTCTGCCGTCACTGCGGTACTGCCCCATGTCAGATTAAAAGGAGATCCTTGTGGAAGCCCTCCGGCACTCGTGAGAAAGACAAGGCGAATTTCGCAAAACGGTCAAACGCCATGATGTTGTTTTACTATGGACTAGAGTTGTCCGTGGTACTGACCAAAGAGCTGCCATGGAATGACCTGTACTTGGAGAGGAAGTTCGTCCAGCATTTTGAGGAGGAGCATATGGCATTGTTCCCAGTGTGCATCCAGGGTCAGATCAACTACTGGTACCCTGTCCCTCGCTAGGTATGTACTCTGCCCCTCAACAGGTACTATGTCCCTCGCTTGATTGGTTTTATATCCATATCTATGTACTCTGTTCCTTGCTAGATTGGTACTATATCCCTCGCTAGGAACACTGTCACTATCTAGGTATTATTTCCATTACTAGGTAGGTACTCTTCCTCTGTAGGTACTCTCCCTCTCTAGGTACTATGTCCCTCACTGGGATCGTACTATATCCCTCTCTAGGAGCACTGTCACTCACTAGGTATTATGTCCATTACTAGGCAGATACTCCCCTCTGTAGGTACTCTCCCTCTCTAGGTACTATGTCCCTCACTGGGATCGTACTATATCCGTCTCTAGGAGCCCTGTCACTCACTAGGTATTATTTCCATTACTAGGTAGGTACTCTTCCTCTGTAGGGACTCTCCCTCTGTAGGTACTATGTGCCTCACTGGGATCGTACGATATCCGTCTCTAGGAGCCCTGTCACTCACTATGTATTATTTCCATTACTAGCTAGGTACTCTTCCTCTGTGGGCACTGTCCCTCTCTAGGTACTACGTCCCTCACTGGGATCGTGCTATATCCGTCTCTAGGAGCCCTGTCACTCACTAGGTATTATGTCCATTTCTAGGTAGGTACTCTTCTTATGTCCATTACTAGGTAGGTACTCTTCCTCTGTAGGTACTCTCCCTCTGTAGGTACTATGTCCCTCACTGGGATCGTACTGTATCCCTCTCCAGGAGCACTGTCACTCACTAGGTATTATGTCCATTACTAGGTAGGTTCTCTTCCTCTGTAGGAACTCTCACTCTCTAGGTACTATGTCCCTCACTGGGTTGGTACTATATACCTCTCTAGGAGCACTGTCACTCACCAGGTATTATTTCCATTACTAGGTAGGTACTCTTCCTCTGTAGGGACTCTCCCTCTGTAGGTACTATGTCCATCACTGGGATCGTACTGTATCCCTCTCCAGGAGCACTGTCCCTCACTAGGTATTATGTCCATTACTAGTCTTCCTCTGTAGGTACTCTCCCTCTGTAGTTACTCTGTCACTCACTGGGATCGTACTGTATCCCTCTCCAGGAGCACTGTCACTCACTAGGTATAATGTCCATTACTAGGTAGGTACTCTTCCTCCGTAGGTACTATGTCCCTCACTGGGTTTGTGCTATATCCCTCTCTAGGAGCACTGTCACCCACTAGGTATTATGTCCATTACTAGTCTTCCTCTGTAGGTACTCTCCCTCTGTTGGTACTATGTCCCTCACTGGGATCGTACTACATCCCTTTCTAGGAGCACTGTCACTCACTAGGTAGGTACTCTCACTCTCTAGGTACTATGTCCCTCACTGGGATGGTGCTATATCCCTCTCTAGGAGCACTGTCACACACTAGGTATTATGTCCATTAGTAGGTATGTACTCTTCCTCTGTAGGTACTCTCCTTCTCTAGGTGTGCTATATCCCTCTCTAGGAGCACTCTCCCTCTGTAGGTACTATGTCCATCACTGGGATCGTACTGTATCCCTCTCCAGGAGCACTGTCCCTCACTAGGTATTATGTCCATTACTAGTCTTCCTCTGTAGGTACTCTCCCTCTCTAGGTACTTTGTCCCTCACTGGGATCGTACTATATCCGTCTCTAGGAGCCCTGTCACTCACTAGGTATTATTTCCATTACTAGGTAGGTACTTCCCTCACTGGGTTGGTGCTATATCCCTCTCTAGGAGTACTGTCACTCACTAGGTATTATGTCCGTTACTAGGTAGGTACTCTTCCTCTGTAGTTACTCTCCTTCTCTAGGTACTATGTCCCTCACTGGGTTGGGGCTATATCCCTCTCTAGGAGTACTGTCACGCAGTAGGTATTATGTCCGTTACTAGGTAGGTTCTCTTCCTCTGTAGGCACTCTCACTCTCTAGGTACTATGTCCCTCACTGGGTGTGTGCTATATCCCTCTCTAGGAGCACTGTCACACACTAGGTATTATGTCCATCACTAAGTAGGTTCTCTTCCTCTGTAGGTACTCTCCTTCTGGATCGTACTGTATCCCTCTCCAGGAGCACTGTCCCTCACTAGGTATTATGTCCATTACTAGGTCGGTACTCTTCCTCTGTAGGTCCTCTCCCTCTCTAGGTACTATGTCCCACGCTGGATTGGTACTCCATCACTAAGTAGGTTCTCTTCCTCTGTAGGTACTCTCCTTCTGGATCGTACTGTATCCCTCTCCAGGAGCACTGTCACTCACTAGGTATTCTGTCCATTAATGGGTAGGTACTCTTCCTCTGTAGGTCCTCTCCCTCTCTAGGTACTATGTCCCTCACTGGGGTGGTACTACATCCCTTTCTAGGAGCACTGTCACTCACTAGGTAGGTACTCTCACTCTCTAGGTACTATGTCCCTCACTGGGATGGTGCTATATCCCTCTCTAGGAGCACTGTCACTCCCTAGGTATTATGTCAATTACTAGGTAGGTACTCTTCCTCTGTAGGTTCTCTCCTTCTCTAGGTACTATGTCCCTCACTGGGGTGGTACTACATCCCTTTCTAGGAGCACTGTCACTCACTAGGTATTCTGTCCATTAATGGGTAGGTACTCTTCCTCTGTAGGTACACTCCCTCTCGAGGTACTATGTCCCTCACTGGGTTGGGGCTATATCCCTCTCTAGGAGTACTGTCACGCAGTAGGTATTATGTCCGTTACTAGGTAGGTCCTCTTCCTCTGTAGGTACTCTCCCTCTGTAGGTACTATGGCCCTCACTGGGATCGTACTGTATCCCTCTCTAGGAGTACTGTCACGCAGTAGGTATTATGTCCGTTACTAGGTAGGTTCTCTTCCTCTGTAGGAACTCTCACTCTCTAGGTACTATGTCCCTCACTGGGATAGTACTGTATCCCTCTCCAGGAGCACTGTCCCTCACTAGGTATTATGTCCATTACTAGGCAGATACTCCCCTCTGTAGGTACTCTCCCTCTCTAGGTGCTATGTCCCTCACTGGGATCGTACTGTATCACTCTCCAGGAGCACTGTCACTCACTAGGTATAATGTCCATTACTAGGTAGGTACTCTTCTTATGTCCATTACTAGGTAGGTACTCTTCTTCTGTAGTTACTCTCCTTCTCTAGGTACTATGTCACTTACTGGGTTGGTGCTATATCCCTCTCTAGGAGCACTGTCACACACTAGGTATTATGTCCATTAGTAGGTAGGTACTCTTCCTCTGTAGGTCCTCTCCCTCTCGAGGTACTATGTCCCTCACTGGGTTTGTGCTATATCCCTCTCTAGGAGCACTCTCCCTCTGTAGGTACTATGTCCCTCACGGGGATCGTACTGTATCCCTCTCCAGGAGCACTGTCACTCACTAGGTATAATGTCCATTACTAGGTAGGTACTCTTCCTCTGTAGTTACTCTCCTTCTCTAGGTACTATGTCCCTCACTGGGTTGGTGCTATATCCCTCTCTAGGAGCACTGTCACTCACTAGGTATTATGGCCATTACTAGGTAGGTACTCTTCCTCTGTAGGTACTCTCCCTCTCTAGGTACTATGTCCCACGCTGGATTGGTACTATGTCCTTTGCTAGGTTGTGAAATTTCGTGTAGGTACCATTCACTCACTAGGTAGGCTACCTTTTACAGACTGGGTACGTTCCTCCCCAAAATAATAATAATAATAAAATGGAAAATATTATTTTGATTGTAAATAAACAATTTAATGAATATATTTTCAATGAATTTTCCGTGATGTACTTCCAACAATCACGACAAAAAAATCTGAAATGGAGAACGGATAGATTGTGCTTAAAGTTTACATGGGTTTTAAGCTTGTTATTTGTTTATTTATTGCAGATTTGTTGTGCCGTTCAAAGAGGAGAATGTGGATGGCAGTCGGTGATGGAATAGAAGTTTGATGAATGACGTACGAGTCTCGTTTTGATCGTCTTAGTTTTTTGGGGTCACGATACGATCCGATTGGAATGGTGTTTGACCAATGATACCCATAGTGTACCTTATATTTGTTATATTAAATTGTAACTCTCTGGATCTTGACCACTAGTGGTCCAATGAAGAACTGAACCGATACCTGATGAATTTGCCATTTAAAACTTAGCTAGTGTTGACCAGCAGTGGTCCGAATTATAAATTTCGATGGTGTTGAATCGTTTGATTGGTCAGTTGCTAACATTTTTCTATTGACCATTATGTGGTTTGAGAAGTTGTGGAGCCGGAATTTGACCATGTAGCATTGGTCAGTTTGAAGTCAGTTCATCTTGACTGAAAGGATTTTCATGAAAAAAGTGTCATGCGTTTGTTGAATAAGTACATGTCAGTTCTATTAATGTTGATATCGACCTGTAATGGACCACCTTAGATGTTTCAAATAATTGTGTTCTGGTCAAGCGATATTGGTGTTTTAGCGGACATTTGCCATATATAATATATAGGTCAGTTAAAACCACCAGTGGTTTCGCGCTGATTGCGGCTATTTTTTGCGGAAGGTTCTAACTCTCTTGGACCTTTAACGTGTGCTTGGTATTTTTGCTAATCAAAATGAATTGATTCTGCAATGGCCACTTATGGTCTTAGGTGTTGTCGTGGTCAGTTATACATTAATTCAGTCAAGCTGATCACCAGGTTCTGTAGAATTACCAGCATGAAAAATTCTGTTCGTTTTGCATTAGTCAGTTTTGTTCGTTTTGTATTGGTCAGTTTTGTTCGTTTTGTATTGGGCAGTTTTGTCCTGGCGAATTTTATGTAGTAACAATCATGTTATAAATAAAATATCTTAAAATTGATTTTCGTGTTCATGTTATAGTTTTGTTACCGTCGTTTTAAATATGTTATAGATTCGTAAAAACGTATGAAATGTCATATACATTGAAGTGAGAACGAACTTATATTACCGACACCTCGGCCCGTATTCACGAAACCGTTTCCATGCTCAAGCATCGATTCTGTGCTCAAACCAACTCTTTTACTCGCTTAAATAATGTGACACGCTCAAAAAGTTAATATTGAAAATATACTTATAAAAATGATAAAGAAGCTATTTAGTAAAGTTGGTTACCATCATATACATCAAGTTGTAAACATTGATATGCACTCAATGTATTATTTTGTCCAGGGCCCGGAACATGAAACCATTCTCATGATCAAGCATAAATACTGTGCTCAGACAAACTTTCTTGTGACTCATTTAAATCATATGACATAGTAAACAAATGTCCAGTGGAAACAATGCAAACGGTATATGGCTTTAAGTTGCTCCACAATTCTTGCAAATTATTGACAAACAAGTATTTTTCATTATTTTATCCATGAAACAAGAAATTGTGCTTGAGCACATAATCTGAATTTGAGTATCAGAACAGTTTAACGCATACGTACCCAAGTCCCTTACGTGTGAGTACCTCTTCAGATGGCCGAATGACTTACACTAAGGTCAATTACAGTACCCATCTACAAGGTATATACAAGGTTTGGACCCATTATATATTTTGAATAACAAAGTTTGCCCAGAAGTTGAAGATTATGGATTACTCGCGATATTAAAATCAGCATTTCAGAAATCCATGTTATATTATAATTATATTTCACAGGTCATTGGATCCATCATAGGATCACAGAGTGGAAACGTGCTAGATTATTTGATTCTAAGCAGATGCTGTCATATGTGTGAATGTGCAGCAAAAATGTTAAGGAGCCAAACCATAATGGACTTGTAGCCGGATATGGTGGTAGCTATGTTGAACTCTCTTTCAACAGATCATAATTTCCATGAAAAGAATATCGTGATGGATGAGGACACATCCAACATGAGAAATAGAAAGACTACATTCGATTCAAATATATATATAAAAAAAAAACATAGTTACAAAAATCATATTTGTATAATTTTACAAATAAGATAAATGAAATTGAAAATAAATTTCTTGGACAAACAATAACACATTTGATTTGGCTTGGTTTGATTTTATTTCGTCTAACGACCTATGAACGGCTAAGGTCATTTAGAGACGTGCCTCCACGTGTGTTGTGTAAGCGTGCATGTGTGTATGTGTGTATGTGTGCATGTGTGTATGTGTGCCGGAGAGAAGGTGTGTTGGTGAGCTTGCCTCCTTGTGATAGCGCGGATCTGATGCTGACTTTAGCTGGTATGAAACAAAACCTTGACTGTTTAGTGCCAAGTTTGTTCTAGGATCACTCCCTGTGTAAGGAGTTTTGGTGTCGCTTACAATCAAATGCAATTGCCAAATATCTTGATGGAGATAGTCTAAGGAAGAACTTTAATTCTATAGCTCAAGGTTATATTGGGCAGTCTGAGAAATTGGCGAACCATGGATTAACACAAGGAAAAGACCACACAGTGGCATTCAAATAACAAATATCTTCTTTGTCGGATCAGGGAGCACTTTTAGTGCAGCGGCAGCCAGCAACAGCTTACATAAATACAAGAAAACAATAGATGTTGCAGATAAAAAAAGGTTACATCACTGACACACAACAGTATTGAAGCTTCTTGAATATGATGATTTTACTGATAATGACTGACTACAATGAACTTGTTACAATATGTTGGTATTTTTACATTCCTTTATCTCTTTACATCGTAGAGGGGTATAGCAGTCAGCTTGCCCATCTGCCCGTGTGTCTGTCAGTAGTCACTACATTCGATTTTACCTTATCTGGAGTTCATCCTTTTTCTCATGAATATTTTAAGTCTGAGGTGATCAGTACCCGAAACGGGAAGGTTTACGACCTACGACCTCCAATATTCGAATTGAGGCGTTATATTTTATAGAACTGAGCTTAATCGTGCTTATTTTTACCTAATGTATCATTTAAAATCGAAGCTATGACTTGGAGAATAATATCCTATCGGTGGGATATCCTGTCATGTCGACCCTACTTATGACCTAACATAATTTTGATGTTTCTGTTTTTCGTTTATCATTCATTTTACGCCATCTTTAGCACAAAGTTGGACAAGACCTTACTTAACAGACGAGCGAAAGAAAAATTGAAAAATCTTTTCTTCTTTTCGAGATATCGAGGCTAGCTCGAGCCAAGTCGCTAATCCCATTTTTGAAATTGTGACCGACCATTGAAAACAGACTAATTGTCTCACAGACGTCTAACCGACTTCGTTTGATTCAAAAAACGATTTCTATTTGGAAAATCAAAGCTTTAGTTTGATTTATTTTCTAATTTGGTTGGATACTTTAACTAAACCTAATTTGGTCTCAAGAAAAAAGTCCCTACACGTTTAGCACCCTAACATTTTTCTTTTAGATTTCGAAGATCTTCATCGAATTAACTCCAGCTTTCGATATAATGTTTAAAAAAAACTAAAGCATGTTTGATCCAAATAATAGAGAGATTGAACTATTTATGACCTAGTTAATTGACAAAGACTTGTTTTCCCCTGGCGATTAGCGACTTGGCGTGACATTTTTGTTCTAGACTATAGAACGTGGATATCTCGGCATTAAAATGTGCAGTATGACATTCGTTCTACGCAACATATCAAAAGGACTGTTCAAAATATTCGCGAACAAAAAAAGGTATCACAAGTTTATTAACGGTCCCAAAACTTAGCGACCTGTAACCCTAACCCTAGCTATTGAAGTCGCTAATCCAATTTTTGATTGAGCATTGAAAAAAAACCTAATTGTCTCACAGACGTCTAACCGACTTCGTTTGATTCAGAAAACAATTTCTATTTGGAAAACTTTAGCTTGATTTATTTTCTACTTGGTCTCACGAAAAAACATTTAGCGACCTAATACTTTTCGTATAGTATTCGAAGTTCTGCATCGAATTAACTCCATGTTTCGATAAAACGTTTTAAAAACAATCGATCCGAATATAAAAGAGAAAAAAACACTCACTATTCATGACCTATTAAATTGGCAAAGAAATTACACGCAACGTTAGTTTATGTCAGGGTTATTTTAGTACTAAAATGTTGTCACATATTAGCGTCTTGTAATATAGGCATAAGGTAAAGAAGTGGGACCTTGACTTTTCTTATTAATGATACTAGACACTCACTTTTGGATAATTATGCTCAATTAAATGAGATATACATGAATATATATTAATTTCGTGTTCATGTAAACATTAAATAACTTTTCTGATGATCATCAACTTGTAGATTTTTGGTCTTGAAATTTGGCGAAGTCGCTTATATGTGATCGACTTTTTGGGACTGAAATGTACTTGTATAAAATATCATGTCAAATGCGGAGTTATAACAGTTTCACCATAACATTACACACAGCGTTTGTTTACATCAAGGCCATCACACACATATCAAAGGCAGACGTATACAAAGTAAACTATTTTTTTACGTTATTAACGTTATTTTAGTCCTTACATGTTCATCCCATATTAGCGTCTTGTAATAT
This sequence comes from Mizuhopecten yessoensis, assembly GCF_002113885.1. Classification (NCBI taxonomy): domain Eukaryota; kingdom Metazoa; phylum Mollusca; class Bivalvia; order Pectinida; family Pectinidae; genus Mizuhopecten; species Mizuhopecten yessoensis. The sequence goes on along the minus strand of NW_018403461.1, from coordinate 440,647 downwards.
GGGATTTAGGTAAAGAAGTGGGACCTTGACTTTTATTTATGATGCTAGACACTACGTTCTTGGTTAAATGAAGAGATATTAATTTCTGGTGTAAAAAAATAATTAATATATTTTCTGATGATCATTCTGAAGTCGCTAATTTCTTATCAGAATTTTGGGACTAAAATGTACATGTATAAAAACTCGATACCATATTCGTAATTATTCCATTTACACTTTCAAATTATATAAAACGTTAGTTTATGACAGGGTCATCACATACATAGCAAAGCAAGATGTAAATACCTTAAATTAATATCGTCACTTACAACTTATTTACCCTACAGCTTTAGAAGCAAATAAGGAAAGTTTATGTCAAAATACGCAATTTACTAATCCATGTGACTTATCAAAAGAGCAATCAAAAACATTCATGAATAATATTTGTCTAATTTAGTACGAAGTTATTTCAGTCCTGAAATTTGGATCACACATTATCGACTTGGCAAGGTCAAGAAGTGGAACTTGTTCTCAGGTCGATAATTGTGAGTGGACATTATATGCATCAATAGGTCGCTAATTCGTGATCCAGATTTTAGGACCGAAATTTCACTTGGTAAGGTCAAGAAGTGGGACTACTTTCTCAGGTCGATAATTGTGAGCGGACTTTATATGCATCTCCAAATATCGAAATAGGTCGCTAATTCATGATCCAGATTTTAGGACCGAAATAATTTGAGTCCTTATATATGTAAATTTGGATCACACATCAGCGACTTGGCAAGGTCAAGAAGTGGGACTATAGCTTTTCTCATTTATTATGCTAGTCTCTCCGTTTTTGGTTAATTTTCACAATTCTACACAATAACAGTAATGTAACGTAATATGTCATAGAACATTGTCGAGATGTGTCATGATCGATGTCGCGACATCAGATCTGGTGTGTCGCAACAAGTGTCCTCTGCTTTTTTGGACTTTTTTTCTCATTACCATGGGAATGTTGCAGAGTTTGGTTTTAATGATTCGAAACATTCTTCTGATTCAGAATCTCCCTTCATTTGTCAATATCTGAATAATTATGAAAAATATCGACCGACAAGCTGCCTCGGTCATGTCGCGACATGAAAAATAGTCAAATTTTTTGTTTGACTTAGTTAACCGATATATTTCCATGAAACACAGGAACTTTGTTCGAACACTCAGGCGCGTAGCTGGGCTCTTTTGGATGTGCATGCAGAAAGTCGCACCGGAGGTGCGAATGCGAGCAGCCATTCTAGGGTGGTACGGGGGCATGGGGGGATTTGTTTTTAGTTATAGAAGCTCTGTCGTGCCATCTGGTGGCTTTTTAGATACATATTTTAGTGTTTTAATTTATTTTACAGACAACATTTTTTGGTTGATTCATCACTTTATTAATGGAAAGCATCGCAAAAATTCAAATGTATTTCAAATGCGAAAGACAGCTCTCCTTTTTTTCTCCGACAAAAATGTGTCGATTGTTGGAATTACCCGAAAATATCCGATCCGTCATATTTCTTTCCTGATGATTCTAAGTTAACTAGATATTTAAAATGTCGGAGCCAATATAAACAGATTAATTTCAGATTTTTTGCTCTTGTGTCCCCCAAACCCTTTTTATATCATCAACATTTCTCAGAACATAAGATGACGGTAGCTCCTATATCGATGTTTAGATATATGTACACATATATATCCAGTAGCTCTACTGAAGATAGGCCTAGGACTACTCTGAAAAACAAACGTTATCAGTTCATGACAGGGACAAATGAAGGGCAGGCCTATATAATGTCACAGATTAGCAAAAGCTACATGTACGTTCCTTTTTTTCTGACTTTTGAGGCTTTGCCTTTTTCATATTACATTTGCAGGCGATGTAAATGTAAAACTCAGATGGATCCTATACGCCCATATATATCCGCCCTAAAACCTATAACAATAATGCTAGTAACAAATCAATCTACAATTGTTATTCGGAAGACCTGTAATTGGTGAAAAAAATTACACAAAAATACATCCATTCCGGAAAAACAACCCGCCTCCGTTGACTTAGTTGTATTAATTTTGGGTGTTGCCCAAAATTTTAAACTCAGAAGACTCAAAAAAACTAATAAATTATAATTGTCATGTCGGTTGTACATGTATACTACTTTCTGGCACCAAACAATATATAGAACTTCATTATTTCTGAGATTGTGACAATTATAATTTCCCTGCCGAGCAGAGCGAGGCAAATACTTTTTTCTGAAGATGTAATACTAAACTTGTTCAAGCACTGTCAAGCGTAGAAAGCTAGAATGTATCGGACATTATTTCCATTGTCAAACAGATCGAATAAGGCATAGAATAGTTTTCCGAGTTTGCGGTATTATTCCAGGTTATATTTTATAACATAGAGTATTTATATTTTATGATGGCCGAGCGGAGCGAGTGTTAACAAATTCTCTGAAACAATGGTAAAAATGTAGGTTTTTGGTGAAAATGTTGATGTTTGTGTCATGTGCATGTAGTTTAGGCGAGGATTTTGGCAATTAAATATTGATTTAGTTTGTCATAAAAATGAATTATGATTTGACTGTTAGTCTTTTATTGTGAATTTGTATGCATGCATATGTACAAGGGCAACACCTGTTAAAAAGGAGATATATATACATGCCAGCCTTTTATGCTAACATTGGTTAAATTATTCACCTGATAACGTGATGCTAAGGTGGATGCTTTACTGTCTTTGACATTTTCGAAATTTACATTTTTTAACAGGTATAATAAATCACTCCTGATGATCATATGTACATGAAACCAAAGGTAAAAATACAGGTTTATCTATCATGAAATGGTCTCCACCTTTGAAATAACAAGTAACATATATACTTAATTCCAACAGATGGTTTTATCCTCTCTCCACGAACAGGGTGATCACCACACCGTGACATTAGAACAATACAATTAGGTAGACAGTCCGTTGAGCCTTCACCACTGACCTGACTGGGGACCCTACTAATATATAAATATTGTTTAGAGTATAAGTAGTGGACTCCGGTGTTGCCCGGGCAACTAGGGCAAGAGAGCTGCTTGGAAGATGTCATGTATCAACTTGTTCTTCGAAGATGATGCGGGTTTTTCGTTGGATTTGCAGCCATGCTGTGATGCATGTTTCCGATGTTGACAACTTTAAAAATACTAATAAACATATCGGCACCAGGTACCCTAGGTTGGAACTTCCAGATACGTAATGATTGTCGGCTGTCGGTTATACAGTTAAATCACAGACTTAGATAACAATCTAATTCCGTGGTTAAATTTAACATATTTTTCAATTGAACCACACATCATTTAATCACTTAAATAAATAAAAATATAAAAGTATATTTGAATTTTTGATGTGCATGCAACTGCTTATTTGCTTACGTGGCAGCTACGCGCCTGACACTTCTTACGCAACTCCGACAGGTTCACAAGGTTTCTACGACAAACAATAGTGGAATGAGACAGGGTTAAGCAGTGGAACCATATTTTGTTTCAACTTCATGTCAGACACTCCAATTTGGGTTTATTCTACTGAAATCAACGAGATAATTATCAAAATATATCTCTTTCTGGTGTAAACAAACATTAAATAGTTTTTCTGATAATCATCAACTTTAAGATTTTTGGTCTCTAAATTTGGATCACACATTAGCGACCTGGCAAGGTCAGGAAGTGGGACTATAGCTTTTCTCATTTATTTTTTGGTTAGTTTTCACAATTCCACACAATTCCAGTAATGTAAAGTAATATGTCGTAAAACTTTGTCGAGATGGGTCGTTGAGTGATGTCGCGACATCAGATCTGGTGTGTCGTGACAAGTGTCCTCTGCTTTTTGCGCCTTATTTTCTAAATAAATATTAAAAATATCGACCGACAAGCTGTCTCGGTCATGTCGCAACATGAAAAATAGTCGGAAATGTTGACCGACAAGAAATATATCTTTTTCTGGTGTAAACAAACAATCGATAACTTTTTGGCTGATCCTCAAGTTTTGGATTTTGAGTCCTTATATTCTGATTATTGCATATTTTCGACCTGGGATGTTTGGATCAAGTGACTGAATTATCGTCCTTTCAGAGCAAGCGCAGATGAGATTTAATTACGTACAAAAATTAGCAGTCAATAGAGGATTATTTTACAGTAAACCGCATCCAAATCTGTTAATTAGTTCTCTTTTTATTAACTTATTTCAGTTATTCAGTTTACCCTTCTTCTTCTTCCATTTACTGCGGCAGATCTAATAGATATGAGTGCAGTTGCCGCAATTTTAGGTGTCCTTGGAGGTGGCATTAATGTTTTTGGTTATTTCATGATAAGATAAAACGATATACATGCATGATAATTATAAGATTTTTTTTTAGGATGATAGGCAGACGGAGCTGATTTGAAATGGTTCAAGTCAGGTGACTGGGCTATATCTTCGGGCAGAGAATACCATGTACTGATAGTTCTGGGAAAAAATGAATTTCGATATTTGTCCGAATTAGTAGAAATTTGTTGGAGTTTGTGGGCTCCCCTAGTTCGGCGGTCTGACACTTTAACATGATCATTAGGGGAGATGGCTACTTTATCATTTAAGATTTTGTACATCATTGTAACCCTTGCTTTTGCTCGTCTCTGTGCAAGTGGTTCCCAGTTGAGTGATTGTACCATGCTGGTGACACTTCCAGGTTCACGGGTCCTGTAGTTGTTATAGACATATAAAGCAGACCTACGTTGGGCGGTTTCCAACAGTACAATGTTTTCTGTGTTGTATGGGTCCCAACATGTAGCGGCATACTCGATAGTCGGTCTCACTAGAGTGGTATACGTTTGTCATTTGACTTCCCTGGAGCATGATGACATATTGCGTCTCAGGAAGCCCAGTGGAGTGGATGTGTTTACCCCAACTGAAGTCATCCGTTAGAGTAACCCCCAAGTACTTGCTAGCTGGTAGGTTATCCAGCAGCGTGTTATGAAGCTGGTAACCGAACTTAACTGGGTCTTTATTTTTGGTTACATTGATTATACAGCATTTGCTGACATTGAAGTTCATTTGCCAGTCAGTCTCCCATTGTTCTATCCTAGCAAGGTCTGCCTGGAGTTGTTTGCAGTCGTCCTCAGACATTATCTCCTTATAGAGTAGACAATCGTCTGCAAACAGTTTGACCTTGCAGGAGACTGACTGTACCAAGTCGTTTATGTAAACGAGGAATAACAGTGGCCCAATGACCGTCCCCTTGGGTACCCCAGAAAGGACAGGGGCCTTGTCAGATTTGGTCCTATTTAATAAAACAAGTTGGTCTCTGTTGTTTAGGAATAATCTAATCCAGGAATTTGTACTGTTTCGAATGCCAAAGAAGTGTAGTTTAGAAAGAAGACGTTCATGAGGGACCTTATCGAAAGCTTTAGAAAAGTCTAATAGGGCAATGTCTGTTTGTGATTTGTTGTTTATGTTCCTAAGTATGTCATCTACCGTTAGAATTAGTTGCGTTTCCGTAGAGTGTTTGGATCAAAAGCCGTGTTGAAATTTGGTGAGTATATTGTTGAGGTCTAAGTGATCCATGACATTGCTATGAATGATGTGTTCTAGTAATTTTGCGGTACTGATACAGAGTCTAATGATATTTGGAAGAGTTTTGTCAGTGCTGGTGTAACTTCTGCAGCAAGCTCTTTTAGTATTCTGGATGGAATGCTATCAGGACCAGATGCCTTGTGTATTTCTAGTCGCTTCAGGAGCTTAATGACACCTGGTTCACTAATTTTGATATCTGGCATAGATTTATATTTGCTTTCTGGAAGTTTTGGGATGTTGGATTTTTCTTCCAGAGTATAGACCGAATGAAATTGATTGTTCAGAATTTGGGCTTTTTTGTAGGTTCAGAATGGGTGACGCCGTCAGAAGGATCTCTAATAGGAGGAATGTTGGAAGAGTCTACTTTTTTTTACTTTTGACGTAGCTCCTGAACTTTTTAGAGTTTTCTTTAGCTTCCGGGCTAATCACAGTATACAAATATGAGCTATGAGCTTTCCTAGTTTCCTTTTGCATCTTGCTTTTGATGTTTCTGTATCGGTCCCAGTCTTCAGGTGACTTGCTTTTGATAGCTTTATTATACGCTCTGCGCTTTTGTCTTGATAACCTGTTTATGTGGTTATTGGCCAAGGGGTTGGTGAATTTAGACCTAGAAAGCTTTTGTGGGACATGTTTATCAATAGCAGTTGTTATGGTTTCTTTGAACACTGACCAAGCCTGTTCAACATTAAGTTCGGTTGTTAGAATTTGGTCGAGTTTGGCTTTAACATCAATTTTCATCTGTGCAAAGTCTGATTTCTTCCACAGGAATATAATTCTTCTGGGTTATTTGTTTGGTGGACTGGAAATTTGTTGTCTATAAGGACTATTTCATGGTCTGAAACTCCGGGTATTGGTTTGCATTTGTTGACCAAAGATGGCATATTTGTCAGGAACAAGTCTAGGGTATTTGTGATTCTCGTTGGAAAGGTTACAATGTGTTTGAGTGAAAGGTCATTGAAGCGTGAAATGAAATGTTCATTAAGTGCCTTAGGATAATTAATGCTTTTAATTACTGCATCTGGCCATGAAATATCACTTAGGTTGAAATCACCTCCAAGCCAAATAGTGTGGTTGGTAAATTTCTTAAAAAGATGGGTGATTTCATCTACTGTGTTTTGGATGTATTCCGGGCTGGTCATATTTGGGGGCCTGTAGTAGGCTGCTATTTTGATAGGCTTTTGTTTGCTCAGGTGGATTTTGGCCGCCACAAGTTCAATTTTGTCACCTGTATATGCAAGCGTGGCATTTAGACTTGTGCGGGTGGCTACCATGACACCGCCGCTGCGTGACGTCGTCCGATCATTCCTGAATAATTCAAATTAAGGGGGAAACACCTCCAGATCACCAATGTCTGGTTTTAGCCAGGTTTCAGTGCCAATAAATATGTCTGGCTTTGCAGACTCGATAAGTAGTTGAGTGTCATTTCTCTTAGCTTTAAGGCTTTGGAAGTTCACGACAAGTGTTCTTAACGAGTGGACTGCTTTGATGACAGGTTTAGGCACAGCATTATTTTTTATGGTGATCGGTGATGATGTGGCTCTAGGCTTCAAAGAAAATGGGCTATTTCTATCAGGGGTCGAGTGTGTTATCGAGTGTTGATAGTTGCTTTGAGAGGATGACCTAATATGTGAGTTAGAGTTTTCAGCAAAACTAATTGACTAATTGTATCAATTGATTGAGTTAACCGCCCCTTTCGGCGCATGCGCATATGAGATTTAATAGCGCACAAAAACAAGCAGTCAATAAAGGATTATTTTACAGCAAACCGCATTCAAATCAGTTCATTAGCTCTCTTTTTATTAATTTATTTCAGCCCCTTTCGACTGACAGAGTTATCTCATAGCAATCGGGAACCGTCGGCTTTTTCTGTAAACGTTTACGGAAAGTGCCGACGGTTCCCGATTGATCTCATAGTTATCCGGAAATTGAGAGTTATCTCCCCTTTCAGATTGAATTGAAAGTTCACGTGCGATTAGATTACGAATACGGAAAAAAAATTGATTAAAAGATGGTAAGTACTGCACCGATTGTTTTGAAATTTGGCAGACTTGTATATTAATGATCGAAAAGTTGAATCATGCATCAAATATCCAAACTCCTAATTACTGTTTTGAATTATTAAGGATTTATTGATGCCATGTGCTGATCACTTGCTCTATCGGATCAGTAAATACCGGCAATTTCCTGTGGTCTGTAAGATAATAAGTTATGCACCAATCGTTCTGAAATTTGGCAGAATTGTTCATAAATGATTAAAGAATTGAACCATGCAGCAGATATCCAGATTCCTAATGAAAATTTTGAATATTTAACAATTTATTGTCGCCATGTACTGACCATGTGGGGTAGCAACTTCGGTGGGGTACGAGTAGAAAGGTAAATCGGTCTAATCTGCTCAAGCGACCATCTGTAAATTGATGGTCGTAACTGTAAACAGACCACCACTAACACTAATTTTTAGTCAATTTTTTCTTACGATCATCTTTTTTATGCGACCAATTTTCATTCCTCCCGACCGTTTTTACTATGTAATTTAACTGCATTAAGCGACCACCTGTCTAACGCGACCACCCAATACTGACCACAAAAGTACATTAAACGACCACATTTGATGCATTTTAGCGACCATGTTTGACGAAAAAATATACAAAACGGTCATTGAAATATTTGTGTATCTCCAAATTTGCGAACGTCACCACAATTGACGAAGGGCTAATCACAGGAACTTGAATTTCTATCAGAATGGTCTATTTAAGCTCAGAGAACTGATTAAGCCCAATATATACCCCCCCTTACCGTAGGCTAATTACCGATCTTTTTACCAAGTTAAATGAACAAATTTGAAAAAAATATATTTCCAAACTTATAATAAATGCATTGATGTGCAGAAACAAATAAAACATATTTTTTCTAACTGCTGATACATGTATTGATGATTTTTCGCAGCTGAGCAAAACCATTTTGATTATGCGAGTGTCCTGCTAGGCAATGTAACCTTAAACCCTACGATATCCTCCATCTGATTGGATGAAGTACACTGGCAGGTTTTCAGTCTTGAAATCGGGTCTGTTGAGAGATGTTCACGACAGCACTCTCGTGCGAAATTATCATTAAATATCAGGGCCACTGCGCAGTAAATATGTTTATGTTAACATACATATCGTTTCTAATTCCTTATCAATAATAAACACCTTTAATAACATCCCTGAATTTCTCAACGCCAAAGTACGAACGACAACAATACCGGTCCGTTTTACGGCAACATGCTGTCTGCTTTATTTAGGTCTTTTTTTTAACTGGATTCTCTTTTCAGTTTCCATCGTAAAATAAAGGAATAATACACGCGAACCCAGCTGTTGGACCAACACAGGAACAGCTGTCATTTCAACAACAACATATTTCGTAACAAGTTAGTTTGAATCAAGGTAATTACCGAAAACACAGTCGTGTAAGTTGAGAACTTCAACAAGTCTCTGTTGATCGTTTGTTCTGAGTGAAATGACAATTCTTTTAAAACACACTTAGTTGTTTGTTTACTGTCATAATTATCACTCGACTATTGTTTAGTTATTCACATGATCTGTTGAACGATGTTGTTTTAAACTACCTGTACGTGCGCTTGGGGTGGTGGTCTGTTTACAGTTGTCTGAATAAGGAGTCGTTTGGTTATAGTCGGTTACAGTGTGTACAAAATATGGTCATACTTTATTAAACGACCACTTTTATTAAACGACCCGTTTTGATACGACCGTCAAATTTGATGGTAGTATTATGGTATGGCGTTGTCCGTCACTCCGGCGTAAACTTTGTTTGTCCGGCAATCTCCTCCTACATTTTTCGACCAATCTATTTGAAACTTGGTATACATTATAATCATGATATGAAGTTGTGTCTCCCTTAAAAGAATTTTGATTCGACAATTTTTCCAAAAGTAATTGCCCTTTGTTCATTTCAGTATTTGAATTTTGTCCGGAGATCTTCTCCTACATTTTTTCAACGGATCTTTTTGAAACTTGGTATACTTTATAAACATGATATGAAGTTGTGTCTCCCTTAAAAGAATTTTGATTCAACGATTTTTGCAAAATTTATTGCCTTTTGTTCATTTCAGTATTTGATTTTCTCCTACATTTTTTATAGCATATCAGCTAACCACTCTTAGAATGATGCAGATCTTATTTCAATGTAAGAAAGCTTAAGTATATAACACTATATGGCATTCGATGGGTGTATTTTGGTCTGCCCCGTGGTACTCTTGTTTAATTTCCCTTGTGTGGTCGCTTAATACATCCACTGTACAGGCAATCCAATTATACTGTATGTATGCTATGATTGATTGCCAATATGATCTTCACATGCTATTATTAACAGAGATATGTGAACAGAATTACAGGTATAAAGTCTGGTAATAGCTAGAATAACAATATCCTCCCCTCTCACCATCCCCCCCCCCCCATCACCCTTTTAACAACTGACCCCAAACCTGCACAATGACACTGTATATATGTAACAAGTAGTTATGTAATGGTTATGAAGCGCCATGTCGCTACCGGTATCTCAGTGCTGGTTATGAAATGACATGTCGCTACCAGTATCTCAGTGCTGGTTATGAAGCGACATGTCGCTACCGGTATCTCAGTGCCGGTTATGAAGCGACATGTGGCTACCGGTATCTCAGTGCTGGTTATGAAGCGCCATGTCGCTACAGCTATATCAGTGTCGGTTATGAAGCGACATGTCGCTACCGGTATCTCAGTGCTGGTTATGAAGCGCCATGTCGCTACCGCTATATCAGTGTCGGTTATGAAGCGCCATGTCGCTACCGCTATATCAGTGTCGGTTATGAAGCGCCATGTCGCTACCGCTATATCAGTGCTGAATGATAAGGTTAACCCTGATACCTTTTAGCATCATGAGGAATACCTTGAGAACATAAAATATGCATCGTTTGCTAATTATTAGCTTTTTCATTTGAATGCAGGAAGGATTAACAGGTTCCTATATAGCAGTAGAGAATAGAAGACAAAAAAAGAGAAGGATGAAGGTGAGTTTTTACATGAAACAAACACAAAATGTTTGCCTGTGACATAGTTGATTTTGCATTGGATTTCACAGGATCAAGTAATGTTTTATGTGTTTTCATGAAATATATATACAAAATTGCAGAAGGAGTACGAACAAAGTAGGAGGATATTGGAGGAGGTGAGGAAGAGGAACGACGATGAGAGGGAGGCAGAGGGAAGGAAAAGTAAGGATGACGAGGAAAGGAGAAGGGTGGGAAAGGCAAAAGAGGAAAAGAGGAAAGCAGAAAAGGAACGTAGGGCGAAAGATGAGGAGGAGACAAGGGAGGAGAGAGCGATAAAGAGAGAGAAGGAAGAGAGGAGGGGAGCAAAGGAGATGATGAAATTGATGACGGAGGAGGTAAGCATTGTCCCTCATAGGATCTTTACCATATAACTCAAAAAGAAGGTTCACCAAAATCCAATAATAAAATTACTATTTTGTATATCACTTCAGATTTTGAAGGAGTTGATGGAGCAGGACGCAAATGATGTGTTGGAAGAGGTAAAAGGCGTAAGTAAAACTTTCGTATGTTTTTTAATCAGAAAGGTGTGGCACCAGACTAAACCAGATGCAGAATGTTTGACATACATGATACAGGAAGGTAGAGATGGAGTAGGATAGGGATCTGGTGGCATCCACCTGGTCTTCATTCTAGGTTCACCTAGAAAATGTGCGGCCCTTAAATTTTGATCCCCAATTTATTACTTAAGTTGCATTGCCTTGATGTTTATAGATTGTTTTGGCAAGTAAGGTTGCATGAAAATTCTTTTCTTTCGACAGAAGTTGAGCAGGAGACAGAGAAGAAGAGAAAAGAGGAGAGAAGTGGAAAGTGCGAGAAAAGAGAAGGAAGAGGAAAAGAAGAAGGTAGAGATGGTAAGGGATAAGAAAATGAAGAAGGAAAAGAGGAGGAGGACGAGGAGACTGGAGGAGGAGCAGGAAAGGAAGAGAGCACAAAAAAAAGAAAGGAGGGAGAGAAAGAAGGCGAGTATTGATAACATTAAGTAAGTTTCCACAGATCAAACACAAAGAAAAATTCTATATCAGGTATTGAGGAAATGATTCATTAAGAATATTTGGTTTTACTCAGGTAAGACTAGAGGCGCATTGGACATGACAGCAACGATGAATAATGAGGAAAGGGAAGTCAGTATTGAATAGGATATTAATGTTGTCACATCGTTTAGAGTAAAATGTCAAGGAACCTTTCACTTGTTATACAGAACTCTCAGGGCGCTAATCTGTGATCCTAATTTTACGACCAAATCCAATGAACTTTTTTCCTATGGTATTCTGTATAGAATGTCAGAGGTATCTATTCAAATGACCTTGTATCTTGAAAAGCGGACTCCAGCGAACGTAAACACCTGATTTTTAACCACCTGCTTTGAGGATCATGTTCTTAAACTTTGATTGTAATAACTGCATACTTTGGTCGCCAAATCTGGATCAAAACTTAACTAACTGACAATGTATGATGTTTTATGAAGAACTTAAAAGAATACTAAATACCTATACTAGACAAGATACAAACATTAACTTGATAGATGGAGGAGGGAACAGAAGAAGTGGAAAATATGGAGGGGGAGGAGTACGAGGGCCAGGAGGTGGAGGAGACTAGACATGAAAAGAAGGTGAGGAAGGAGAAGAGGAGAATGGAGGAGAAGATGAGGATGGAGGAGAAGATTAGGATGGAGAAGAGGGGAAGGGAGGCAAGTATTGAGATATTATGTGAACACAGATTATACTAAAGATTGATGGGAACTAGACGAAAATGGCCATGTTTAACTATTTTACTTTATTATGTTATATTGAACTCTCAGGGCGCCAATCTGTGATCCTAATTTTACGACCAAAACTGATGAACTTTTTACCTATGGTATTCTGTATAGGATGGCACAGGTATCTATTCAAATGACCTTGTATCTTGAAAAGCGGACTCCAGCGAACGTAAACACCTGATGTTTAACCACCTGCTTTGCATGTTTTGGTAGCCAAATCTGGATCTAAACTTAGCAACCTGACAATGTATGATGTTTTATCAAGAACTTAAAAGAAGAATACTAAATACTTATACTTATTTCATTTCAGTAATAATTACCATAACTTTAGTATGCATATACAATACCTACACCCATCTTTGTAGCCCAAAAACAAAAGATATCAAATATCCCTACCTCCCTACCGTGACGTAACCTATATCTTGGTGACAGAGCCACGGAGTGATCTCCCTTCCTCTTCCTTTTATGGCGCCTGCTGCCTGCTGACGCCCGGAGCTTGCTCCATTTCAAAACTTTATTTTGTCGGTTTGGTTTGAGTGTCAACTCAATTTTTTGCGCAGTTTGTGTGCCTTATACCCATCTGCCCTTGTTAATATAATTAATTATTGTTGAAAATTATTTTTGTGCCTATTATTTTACTCCACGTGTGCTGGTGGTGTGCCACGGTCCGCCATTATCGTGGGTTAATTTCCGACCGTTATTTCGGTGACAGTTGTTTGTTTCGGCAAACGTTATTTATTTTAACCGTTGTCTGATTTATATTACGGGTGAAATTCTTTCTACGTTGCGTACTTTGTACTATCGTATTTTATCATTTTTTCCCGTGTTATCTGCTTGTAAATTTTTGTTTACGTTCGCTTTGGAGGGTATGTCTCGGTCGGGACAGCGGCGAGGGAGAGCTCATGGGTGTTCCCATTTCTTTGTGGAACGGGACCCTCATGATGCTTCTCCCAGGTGTCGTCCTTGCAGTGAGGTTTCGCCTTGTGAACTTTGTTCACAGACTAAATCTCAGGACAACGACTTCATTGTTCCAAAGCTACTCTCAACTTACCGTAAGATTCGTCTGTTTCTCCCGGTAAGCGAGGGAAGCAGAGAGGTAGGGGTCGCGCCACCAGCTCTCTGGGGTCTGGTGGTACTGTCTCTGTTCCTGTCTCGGGGGGTCTTGCTTCGGAGAGTCCTCTCGTGAGCAGGGGATGGTCCTGTCCAGGAACTCCCTGGAGTAGGGGAGGGGCAACCCGACCCTGGCTTGGCCGGGAACACCCGTAAGCTTTCGCGCTTGCTTCGGGTAGGGACTACCGGCCGCCGGTCACTGACTCTGTCAACGATCACGGCATTCCAGGTGGTGCTGCCAGGCCTGTTCTTTCGGGTTCAGGTCCTGGTGTGACAACAGACTTTCTTTCGGGATTGTCTGTTTCTACGGGGATTAGTTACGCGCAGTTCACTAATCCCGGCATCAATGCTGGTCAGGCGTACCCTCCCGGTCAGTTACCCAGACCCGGTCCTATTAGGTCTGGTCCCGAGTTTCATTCTTCTGGGAACCTGGGGGGTTTCCCCCAAGGTTCACGGTTTGCTGGACAGGGGGCCGGTTTCAGGCCTCCGTTTTCCCCTGGCTTAGGGTATACGGGTGCCTGCGGGCAACCATCCTTGGGCCGCCCTTACCAGCCTGCGGATGNAGGCAGGTTGGTCTCTGGGTCCAAGGGTAGGATTTTGGCAACTAAGCCTTAACCTACAGCCACAGCCGTTAGGCGCACTGCACCTAAACGCCGGTACGGGGAGCCTTCTTTCGGGTTGGCCCCTCTGGCTGGCCCATTTCCTCCGCCTGAGGCTTTTGGTCTGGATGGTGTGGAGGCTATGGACGTTGAGGGTTGTTTAGGGACCGCAATCTTGCCCCTGGTACTATCGCTGGTTTTCGCACGGCCATTGCTAATGTTCTCTCTGTTCATGGTAGGTCGGAGGTAGGCTCGTCCTCCTCTCTTTCTGCCTTGATTAGGGGGTTTGGGTTGGACAGGCCTAGGGAATGTGCCAGTGGAATGTGCCACTGGTGCTCGAATCGCTGATGCGGGCACCTTATGAGCCTTTAGTGTCTGCCTCCTTGAAGTTTGTTACCTACAAGGTGGTATTCCTTATTGCCCTGGCCTCAGGTCGAAGGAGGAGTGAGATTCATGCCTTGTCTTCTCACCCCTCTTGCCTCCAATGGTCCAGGAATTACTCTGCCGTTACCCTTCTCACTGATCCTGCCTTTATGGCTAAGAATCAGGTTCCTGGCTTCTCGCCCGATCCGATTAAGATTCCGTCTTTGACTGCCTTCGTTGGAGCTGAGGAACGGGATAGGTTGCTCTGTCCCTGTCGGGCGCTTAGGTTTTACCTCGATAAAACCAGGGGGGGGCGAGGTCCTCGATCTCGTCTGTTTTTGCCCATTAAGCAGGGTCAACAGGATATCTCTTCTCAGTCAGTGTCTAGATGGATCTGTCAGGTCATCAAGTACGGTTACGACCACTCGGATGATCAGGTTCGGGCGTTGTATAAGGTGAGAGCTCATGAGATCAGGGCCCTTGCTGCGTCATGGGCCCTCCTCAATGGGTCCCCCTTTCAGGAGGTCATGTCCGCAGCTTTCTGGCGCGGACAGACTACCTTCACGGATTTTTATCTCCGGTCCTTGGCCTCTCATTCTGATGGATTGTATTCCCTTGGACCGGTGGTGGTTGCACAGTCTGTGGCTGTTCCTCCACAGTAATTCAGTGATTTTAAATAGTATGCTATCAGGCACCACGGTGGTACACCTGCTCGTTTCACGGGGAGGTTTTCCATTTTTTAATTACTTTCGGGGCTTTATTAGGGGGGTTCCTTGAACCTTTTCCCTACCTTGAGCATGTCTCGAGTTTGTTCCGTCAGCCTGGTCTGCCTGGATTCGAAGCCTCCACTACGGTAAGACGAATTCGCATACTAAAGTTATGGTAATTATTACTGAAATGAAATTGAGGTTTTTGAAGTAAAACCAATTTTCATGATGTAATACTTACCATAACTTTATGGAGTCCCACCCTGTATTCCTCCCCTTGCCTCCTCATCCTGGCTGCCTTTAGGCTCCATAAAAGGGGGTTTGAGGAAGGGAGATCACTCCGTGCCTCTGCCATCGAGATATAGGTTACGTCACGGTAGGGAGGTAGGGATATTTGAATCTTTTGTTTTTGGGCTACAAAGATGGGTGTAGGTATGGTATATGCATACTAAAGTTATGGTAAGTATTACATCATGAAAATTGGTTTTACTTCAAAAACCTCAATACTAGACAAGATACAAACATTAACTTGATAGATGGAGGAGGGAACAGAAGAAGTGGAAAAGATGGAGGGGGAGGAGGACGAGGGCCTGAAGGTGGAGGAGACTAGACATGAAAAGAAGATGAGGAAGGAGAAGAGGAGAATGGAGAAGATGAGGATGGAGAAGAAGGGAAGGGAGGCAAGTATTGAGATGTTATGTGAACACAGATTATACTAAAGATTGATGGGAACTAGAAGAAAATGGCCATGTTTAACTATTTTACTTTAGTATGTTATATTGAACTTTCAGGGCGCTAATCTGTGATCCTAATTTTACGACCAAATCCGATGAACTTTTTACCTATGGTATTCTGTATAGGATGTCAGAGGTATCTATTCAAATGACCTTGTATCTTGAAAAGCGGACTCCAGCGAACGTAAACACCTGATGTTTAATCACCTGCTTTGGGGATCATGTTCTTAAACTTTGATTGTAATAACTGCATGTTTTGGTCGCAAATTCTGGATCTAAACTTAGCGACCTGACAATGTATGATGTTTTATGAAGAACTTAAAAGAAGAATGCTAAATACTTATACTAGACAAGATACAAACATTAACTTGATAGATGGAGGAGAGAACGAAAGAAGTGGAAAAGATGGAGGGGGAGAAGGATGAGGGCCAGGAGGTGGAGGAGACTAGACATGAAAAGAAGGTGAGGAAGGAGAAGAGGAGAATGGAGGCAAGTATTGAGACGTTATGCGAACACAGATTATACTAAAGATTGATGGGAACTAGGCAAAAATGGCCATGTTTAACTAATTTACTTTATTATTAGCTCACCAGGTCCAAAGGACAAAGGTGAGCTTATGCCATACCGTGGCTTGCGTCGTCCGTCCGTCAACAATTTCTTTAAACAACTTCTTCTTCTTAACCATTAATTGGAATTTAACTTAAATTGACTGGAAGCATTCCTAGGTGTTGGGGATTCAAAATTGTACAAATGGTGGGGCTGACCCCCCAAGGGGGCTGAGGGGCGGTGCCAAAAGGGGGCAGTTTGGCTATATTGCTTCAAGCGACTTCTTTGGAACTAAGAGATGGATATTTTAAAGTAAAATAGTTAAACATGACCTTGATATCAACCATATTTGACTGGAAGCATCCCTAGGTGGTGGAGATTCAAAATTGTACAAACTTTGGGGCTGACCCCCCGGGCTAAGGGGTGGGGCCAAAATAAGTTTATCACTTTGAAATGGTTGAGATCCCCACGGTATAACCATATATACAAATGCTGAGTATGAAGAGAAGAATTCACAGTTGCTTCCAGGATGGCCCTAGGGTCTGGCCCCACCCTTGGAGACATATTCCCTTGGGTCATAACTTTGAAACAGTTGAGTTCCCCTCCCCAAACCTATATATACAAATGCTGGGTATAAAGAGACGAATGCAGGTATGATAATAGAATAGACCCTTGGGTCTGACTGAACCCCTAGGGACCTAGTTTCTTAGTCACAGCTTGGAAACAGTTGATATCCCCACCCTATAACCATATATACAATTGCTAAGTATACAGAAATGAATGCACATATGCTTCCAGGATGGCGTTGGGGTCTGCCCCACCTTTGCAGACTTAACCCCTGGGTCATAACTTAGAAACGGTTGAGATCCCCAACCCAAAACTAAAAATACAAATGCTGGGCAAAAAGAGACAAATGCAGTCATGATATTAGAATTGATCCTGGATTGGCCTTGGGGTCTGGCATATTCTCTTGGATCTCATTTGGAGAATATTTTGCCATGATTGCTAAGATATCCAGGTGAGTGATACAGGCCCTCTGGGCCTCCTGTGTTATATTGAACTCTCAGGGCGCTAATCTGTGATCCTAATTTTACGACCAAATCCGATGAACTTTTTACCTATGGTATTCTGTATAGGATGTCAGAGGTATCTATTCAAATGACCTTGTATCTTGAAAAGTGGACTCCAGCGAACGTAAACACCTGATATTTAATCACCTGCTTTGAGGATCATGTTCTTAAACTTTGATTGTAATAACTGCATGTTTTGGTCGCAAATTCTGGATCTAAACTTAGCGACCTGACAATGTATGATGTTTTATGAAGAACTTAAAAGAAGAATGCTAAATACTTATACTAGACAAGATACAAACATTAACTTGATAGATGGAGGAGAGAACGGAAGAAGTGGAAAAGATGGAGGGGGAAAAGGATGAGGGCCAGGAGGTGGAGAAGACGGGACATGTAAAGAAGGTGAGGAAGGAGAAGAGGAGAATGGAGGAGAAGATGAGGATGGAGAAGAGGGGAAGGGAGGCAAGTATTGAGACGTTATGCGAACACAGATTATACTAAAAATTGATGGGAACTAGGCGAAAATGGCCATGTTTAACTAATTTACTTTATCATTAGCTCACCGGGTCTAAAGGACAAAGGTGAGCTTATGCCATACCGTGGCTTCTGTCGTCCGTCCGTCCGTCCGTCGTCCGTCCGTCCGTCCGTCCGTCCTCTTGTGTTATATTGAACTCTCTGGGCACTAATCTGTGATCCTAATTTTACGACCAAAACCGATGAACTTTTTACCTATCAGGGGTCGACACTTACGGTAGACCGGAGGACCGGGTCCACCAAAATCTTTGACGGTCCACTTAATCTCCAAAGCTGGTAGACTGCTGGTCCACCACATATTATTTAATTAGTGTATATATATTTGAGAATATTGTTCAGAAATATACTAATAAAGACTTTATTTCCTTCGCCAGCGAGCCGTAAAATCCCATCTGGTTAACAAATGTATCGTATTTTCGTGTTGTTAACCCGCTAAAAGTTGTCGTTATCATTCTTGGACGAGTGAAGTGCGTGAATCTGCTTGCGGTAAGTCGGAATCTTTTCAGCGTTTGAGTCGCTTGTGGTATAGTTTGCCGCTATTATAAGCACTAAAATGACGATGACGTCACGATCACGGTGGTCAACCGATAAATGAAGGTAAACTTAGCCTCACAATTTCGTGTTACGTTTTGATTTCTATCGTATTCTATAGCGTATATCGTTTAGGTGATCGTGTCCGTCGATTAACTTAGTATCTGAAGTAGACTAGTACCGTATCGCCTGTGTCGCGATTTTTAAATGGCTTGGTTTACAACCACTGGCAAAAATAAAGTTAAAAACTTCAACAGAACAAAAACAACACGAAGTTTGTATGGGCAACAAAAAGGATGATATCCTTTCAGGAGTCATGGAAAAATCGTTTACATGGCTCAATAATGATACTGACACAAACTTAATGAAATGTGGGGTATCGTGCACTCAGAAGATGATTCCGAAATGTCCAGGAAGGATTGAATAGAGTTGCAACAAAATACGTAAAGACTACTGTTGGGGCAAATTTGTTTGACATTCTGACTGTATATTGAGATAAAGATCATATAAAAAAGGTATAATACTATAAAAAAGTATATTATTTTATCCTTATTTTTTCATATGATCTTTATCTCAATTTACAGTCAGAAACACCTTTGGATGGGAGCTATGTAAAAAAAAAAAAAAGGAGAAAATTGTTTCATGTTTCTGTGTCATTTACTAAAACTTGATCATAAATGGAAAAAATAAAAAAAATAAGGAGAAAAAACAAGTTTTTTACAGAAATTAAAAAACCTTCATTATTTGTTCAAAACCCTCAGATGCCAGGATTTTGCATCTAGCTTTTAAAAAATTTGGGGGAGGACCCCCATACCCTTATTCAGGAGGGGGGGTACCCCATCCCGAACCCACCACCCACTCCTCGCTACGCTCGTCGACCGGGGCGCAAAGCGCCCCAGATCTGAGAATATTATTCAGGTCTACCAGAAATTAACCAGGTCCACCAGATTTAGAGAGCAAGTGGACCTGCGGTCCACCACCTATTAAAAGTTAGTGTCAACCCCTGCCTATGGTATTCTGTATAGGATGTCAGAGGTTTCTATTTCAAAATATGTTACCACAGTCATTATAATGTATATTCCAACCTTACTTGGCTCTTTACATACGTAAATAAAGAATTCTCCCCCATGTGGAACCCCTGGAAAACCCACCAATCAGACGGCAGTATTCACGCACGTGATCAGACACGAAGCCATGCTTCCCACTTCATAATTCCTTCATCCTTCCGTGTTTACGGACGTGTTTTGGTTTCTTCTACGGTGTTCCAACTGCTACTGGCGTTGTTGTACCGATATATTGTATCCTTTCTACTATATTACTTTATTTTGTTTTAATTTAGCGTTTTGCCTTATTTTGCGCCGTTTTGCAACCAGGCTCCGGCCACATGTTCGCGTTTGACGGTTTGTTTACTTTGAGATGGAGACTCCACCTTCTCAAAGGCGCTGTCCTGGGGGTCATTTATTTGAGGCTTCCGACCCCCACCCTTACTATCCTAGCTGTCGGTCTTGCTCTCTGGAGCAGCCGTGTGACATTTGCCGTGCCTGGCAGCCGACTCCTGGCGGT
Organism: Mizuhopecten yessoensis; assembly: GCF_002113885.1. Lineage (NCBI taxonomy): Eukaryota > Metazoa > Mollusca > Bivalvia > Pectinida > Pectinidae > Mizuhopecten > Mizuhopecten yessoensis. The sequence goes on along the minus strand of NW_018403461.1, from coordinate 420,470 downwards.
GGTTCTCCCCGCCCGCAAGGGCGTGCAGGTAAGTCGGGTAGGAGGGGTAGGGGTGGGGCGAGGGCTAAGGCTAGGCCTAAGCCCTCGGAGAACACCAGCGGAATTTCGACCTCTGTTGAGTCTTCCCTGGGGTTCGTTTCGCCGGTTTCGGCCCGTACCGGTGCTGTTGTAAAACATTTTGTTTTATTGGACCCGGAACTTTCTCTCACCCCCCCTTCCGTTTTGTCGGTTGACGTGGGTGAGGGTTTGGGCTCTGTCCTGGTCACCACAGTGACTAGGGGACAGGGGGGCGGCCTTCTCTCCAAATTTGTGGTGGGAGGGCAGGTGGCCCAACATTCCCAGCCATGTTGTGTCCGCGGATGCTTCTGGTGGTAGCCTCCTCCCGGTCCGCTCCACTCCTGAGAGTGTTGGTGTAGGAGACCGGCCCCCGACAGTTTTGTCTGCTCCAGGGATTCCTTGCATCCCTGATGTGGCCTACGCAGACTGGTTTACTTCTGCGTTGCTGGCTGCGAGCTGCAAGTTGGTGGAGCAGCTCCCCAGCAAGGTTGGACTGATGGAGCACCTCAGCCAGGCAATTTGCAAGGCACATCTTGATGCGATGGCCTTACTGTCGGCTGCCATGTCACACCTTGTTGTTGCCCCCGGTTGTCGGTCCTTTCTGGACTGCCAGTCGGCGATTCATATCGGACTACCCTTTTGGAGGCTCCCTTGACTGGCGAGGATTTGTTTGGCGGGGTCCTTCCCTCAGTGCAATCTGAGATGAGGTTGGACCCGTTTGCATCTGGTGATCCACGCCACAATTCGACAGGCAAGGGCGCTAGCAGGAAGAGGCAGGCTTCTGGCTCCTTCAGGCGTAGGAGGAAGAGGGCAAAGACGGCTGCTTTTCAGCAGCAGGCTGCCCCTCCGGCTTCCGCTCCGGCAGAACATCGGAAATCTTCCTTCTGCGGTAGGGGTTCCCATAGTGGTCGAGGCAAAGCTTGCATCCCTGATGTGGCCCCTGGCGTGATGATAGCGTCTAGCACGCCGTCCACCACTGTGCAGCATTTGCTGCCCGGTCCGGTGGTAAGTGATGCCTCGGCCTCGCTAGCCTCGGCTGGATTTTAGGGTGGTGTGAGCACTGGTGTAAAAACCTATGCTCCCAGCTCTATCCTGTGTGCCTCCCCAGGTTTTCCTATGGTAGGTGCCAGCGCGGTTGTGTTTGCTTTTGCCGATGGGCGCTGATTCCCTGGTGGGGTTTGTTTAACTGGCCCTACAGGTTTTGGCCCTGCTGTGGGTCAGGTTGGGTGGAGTTGGTCAGGTCAGCCAGGTGCGGCTTATGGCGGCGGGTGTGTAGGTGGCCCTAGGTTCCCTACCCCGCCCCCCAAAAACCGGTCCTGCCTCCATTTTCGGGCATCAGTTGGTGGCTCTGTTCCAGGGTCCTCCCTGGTTTATTCCACCTATTTGCAGGGTTGGAATTAAGCTTATTATTTCAGCAGATCTCCTTCTTGCCTTTGTTTTTCGGCTGGCCATTCTTCAGTCTCAGTGACCACTGATCCCTCCTTTTTAGCTAAGAACCAGGTTCCCGGTCAACAGGCTCCTTCTTATGCTCTACCCCAACCATCGACCGACTATGGGCAGTCTTGGGGTTTCTTCCAGCAGGGGGCTTTTCCGGCGGGTGCCTCTCCTAGTGATGAGAGGGACGTTCTTCGGGGCTCTCCTGGTTGCTCCAATTTTACGGAGACTCGGGATGAGGATAGAGTCGGCGAGTTTTCTTGCTCTGATTTGGAGTCGTTGGATTCGTCTGGGTTGGACTCGGAAGGCCCTTTCGATGTTTCCCAATCCCGGCCCCGAGAAGCTGATCTGGTGCCTCCAGAGGTTTCGGCCACGCCCACGCCCTTCCTCGGATATGGCCGGCCCAGAGCGCACTTCGCTCCTTCAGAGCATGTTGCCTCCCCTAGCATCTGCCTCCTCGGCTTCTGCTAGGTCTCTTGCAGAGGGACGAGGCGTGGCTTCGTCCCTCGCTCAGGTCAACGCTTTATTAAAGCAGAAGGTGAGCAAGGCTCGCAAACCTTTTTCCCTCTCGGCTTTACAGGTCGTGGTTGATGATATCGCAGATTTAGCTGCAGGTACGTACCGCATCCACGACCCAGTCTTGGCCCCTAATTCCGTTTCCCTTGAGAGGGATCTGGATAAGTGGCCAGGACGCTGTGTTGACCAGGTTGTGATGGGGCCTAGGGAGCACTCTAAGTTGGAGCGTCTCCTTAGGCTGGCTCTCCATGTTCTGTCCTACGCAGACTGGTTTACTTCTGCGTTGCTGGCTGCGAGCTGCACGTTGGTGGAGCAGCTCCCCAGCAAGGTTGGACTGATGGAGCACCTCAGCCAGGCAATTTGCAAGGCACATCTTGATGCGATGGCCTTACTGTCGGCTGCCATGTCACACCTTGTTGTTGCCCCCCGGTTGTCGGTCCTTTCTGGACTGCCAGTCGGCGATTCCTATCGGACTACCCTTTTGGAGGCTCCCTTGACTGGCGAGGATTTGTTTGGCGGGGTCCTTCCCTCAGTGCAATCTGAGATGAGGTTGGACCCATTTGCATCTGGTGATCTACCCCACAATTCGACAGGCAAGGGCGCTAGCAGGAAGAGGCAGGCTTCTGGCTCCTCCAGGCGTAGGAGGAAGAGGGCAAAGACGGCTGCTTTTCAGCAGCAGGCTGCCCCTCCGGCTTCCGCTCCGGCAGAACATCGGAAATCTTCCTTCTGCGGTAGGGGTTCCCATAGTGGTCGAGGCAAAGCCAAATTTTCCAGAGGTAGAAAGGGTTCCTGACTCTTCCTTGCCCTTGCTAACTCCTTGTCCACTGTCTGTCGCCGCTCTCACGCCCTTGGGCGCGGGAGGCTTTGCCGATGTGGTTTGGGAAGGGCTAGATTGGCCCCTTCCAGACTTGCCAGTAGGCGGTCGGCTGTCCCATTTCGTTCCTCAGTGGAAAAAAATCACATCAGACAGTTGGGCCCTAGGGGTTGTGTCCAAGGGTCTCTGCATCCCGCTCCTTCGGGATCCACCTCTGGCGCGAGAGCCTATCTTTTTCCCTTCTCCTTCCGATCCGGGAAAGGTTGAGGCTCTTAGGTCGGAGGTTCAGGCCATGATCGCGAAGGGCGCGATCGAGGAACTTTCACCAGACTGGTGCTCTCCAGGGTTTTACTCCTGGGTCTTCCTCGTGAGGAGAAGTCCAGTGCCTAGAGGCCTATTATCGACCTCAGTACATTCAACACGTACGTCGATTCCCTGCATCATTGCGTCAGTGCGTCCAGGGATGTGAGCTACGTCCATCGATCTGAAGGATGCTTACTTTCACATCCCGGTCGGCCAGGAAGTTCCTCAGGTTCACTTTCGAGCAGAAGGTTTACCAGTTTCGCGCTATGCCCTTCGGCCTCACTACGGCCCCCTTGGTTTTCACCAAGTTGTTGCAGGTAGTAGTGGGGCACCTCCACAGTCTCGGGGTAGATGCACACATCTACTTCGACGACTCCCTGTTGCTCCAAGTGGATCCAGTTATCCTGTCCCAGAGCACGAGGTCGGCTCTGGGCATTCTGTGCCGCCTAGGGTTCATCCCTACCAGGGAGAAGTCTGAGGTTCTTCCCTCCCAAGATTTTGTTTTCTTCGGTTATCGGTTCAGAACTGATCTGGGGTTTGTCCTCCCACCAGCGTCCAAGTTCGAGAAGGCCTCTCTGTTGGTTTCCGTTCTGGTCGGTGTGGAGCGAATTCAGGTTCGATGGTTCCTTCAGATCCTCAGTTACCTGAATTCACTGGCGGATGTCTCCGGTGTCTCGGCAGTGGGATGTGTACCTTCCTCTGCCGGAGTCGGTGAAGGAATCAGCTCTTTGGTGGGCTCTGTGAAGGAATCAGCTCGTTGGTGGGCTTTCGAGAGCAATGTCTTGGCAGGAGTTCCTCTGGTTCGGGCATCTCCTGCTATGACCCTTTACACCGACGCGTCCATGACCGGTTGGGGTGCATACCTTTCCGGTCAGACGTGGTCGGGGGAACAGCTTTCAGAACACTTCAATGTTCTGGAAATGCGTGCTGTTCTGTTGGCCCTTCGGGGTCTTCGACCCTCTCTGCAGGGCAAGGCCATTTGTCTGGCGACAGACAACTCCACTGTGGTGGCTTATCTGCAGCGCCAGGGGGGCACCCGTTCCCGGCTCTGTGTGCTTTATCCACCAAGGTCCTGTTGCTGTGTCAGGAGATCACTCTCGATCTCACGGTGAGGCACTTTCCAGGTCGTCTGAATGTTCTAGCCGTTTTTAGGACAGACCCCATGTGGATCTGTTAGCCACGGTTTCCTCTGTTGCTTCGGCTTTCGGTGGACTTCCCGCGCAGCATCCCACCCCTGTGGGATCTGCTGTCTCAACCAAGGTCCCGGCAGTTCTACTCAGGACCAGAACGGCTCCACCTTCACGGTTGGATGCTATCTCGGGAAGGCTCACTCAGACGGGCTTTTCTCGAGAAGTCGCAACTCGCATCGCAGGATCACTTAGACCTTCGTCTTCCGCCGTCTACCAATCTCGATGGTCTGCCTCTGTTCCCATTGTAGCCGACTTTCTTTTGTCTCTGTTCCAGGACAAAGGTCTGTCTCTGGGAACTATTGCAGGCTATCGTTCAGCCATTGCTAGTGTGCTGGCTTTCTATGGTAGCAAGTCTGTGGGCTCGGACGCTTCATTGTCTGCTCTCAATAGGGGCTTCTACATTGAGAAGCCTCGTTTACAGCAATTTGTCCCTAGGTGGAATTAAGCGCTTGTGCTAGATTACTTGTTGAGGGCGCCATTCGAGCCCCTCCAGTCGACGGATCGGAAGTTTCTTACTTTCAAGACTGTGTTCTTGATAGTCTTTGCTTCTGGTCGCTGCAGAAGCGAGATTCATGCTTTCAGCAGATCTCCTTCTTGCCTTCGTTTATCGGCTGGCCATTCTTCAGTCTCAGTGACCACTGATCCCTCCTTTTTAGCTAAGAACCAGGTTCCCGGTTTCACCCCAGGGCTTGTGGTAATCCCTTCTTTGGCTTCAACTCTGGATGGGGATTGTCCTGATCGCCTGCTCTGCCCAGTTCGGGCCTTGCGTTACTACTTGGCCAGAACAGAGGGGGGGGCGGGACACTCGTCTCGGCTGTTCCAGTCTCTCCAGCCCGGTCGCTCTGATATCTCTGCAGCGACCATCTCACGCTGGATTGTTCAGACTGTTCGAGCTGCGTATGAGTCGGCAGGGGATCAGTCCTTGCGGGTGTCAGGGGTTAGGGCNACATTATAATGAATGTGGTAACGTATTTTGAAATAGAATTGAGGTTTCTCTTGTGAAACTGCATGTTTTGGTCGCCAAATCTGGATCTAAATTTAGCAACCTGACAATGTATGATGTTTTATGAAGAACTTAAAAGAAGAATACTAAATACTTATACTAGACAAGATACAAACATTAACTTGATAGATGGAGAAAAGAACGGAAGAAGTGGAAAAGATGGAGGGGCAGAAGGACGAGGGCCAGGAGGTGGAGAAGACGGGACATGTAAAGAAGGTGAGGAAGGAGAAGAGGAGAATGGAGGAGAAGATGAGGATGGAGAAGAGGGGAAGGGAGGCAAGTATTGAGACGTTATGTGAACACAGATTATACTAAAGATTGATGGGAACTAGACGAAAATGGCCATATTTAACTATTTTACTTTATTATATGTTATATTGAACTCTCAGTGCGCTAATCTGTGATCTTAATTACGACCAAAACCTATGAACTTTTTACCTATGATATTCTGTATAGGATGTCAGAGGTATCTATTCAAATGACCTTGTATCCTGAAAAGCGGACTCCAGAGAATGTAAACACCTGATGTTTAATCACCTGCTTTGCATGTTTTGGTCGCCACAAAAATATGTAATATCAGTAAGAATAATGAAAGGCCACTATACATATGTTATCTATATCTTTGAACAGAACTTGCACCTATATAACTTTATTACAACCAATACAAATATAAAAATTCATATGCTACATTGCTACATTAATTTTTACAGATTGTATTAAAAAAAACCTCCAATCATGTATCCATATTTAGCATTCTGTCAATGAAGTTCCATTTTTGATTCACCATAATCTTTTTTTTATTATTTGAATATGTATTATGTCCACACTCTTTTACTTTTTTATAAAAAAACATGTAAGATTTCCATTCAGTAATTGTAGGGGTTTTCCTCCTTAATTTGCACAAATATATGTAATATTTTAATATTAGAATTAAGAAATTTATTTCAGTTTCATTTTCAGTTTCAAAAATACCAAACAACATGATTAATAGGTCTCTTGCTAAGTCTATTTCATATTGTGACCTCAAGAGATACATAAAGGATGACCAAAGAGATTGTACATGACAACATTCCCTTAATAAATGTATTAATGTTTCTCTTCCCTCACCACAGAATGCACATCTTTCTGTTTCACTCAATTTACATTGCATTAATTTTGTATTTCAGCATAATTTTGTAAAAATATTTTGTAACCTTTTCATGTTTCTTCAAACACTGAATAAATTTACATTGTTTTGCCTCAATTGGTTCATTTCTTTGAAATAAAATTAGTTTCTGTGACCTTGGTATTGCATTTAAAATTCCCAAAAATTCAATGAAATTAACAGCCAAATTGAATTTCTCATAAAAAGTATTCATGTGTTACAAAACTATTGGTTTCAACAAGATCCCCAATAAAAAAATGTCTATTTCACACCAATGTTTATAAATAAAAATCTAATTATCAATTTTAATGAAGTTATTATACCAGATCGGCTGGGAAGCAACAGTGTCTGGGGTTGTTGGGATTTCATCACCAGTTAACTCTGCCCATATAGTGAATATTTCTCTCCGAAAGATATTTAAGAATTTGGAAATTTTTAAAAGCCCTTCTTTTTTCTTTTTAAAGACTTTATCTCCCCCACATGGTCCAATTTTATCTAATATCAGTGTCTTCCAAGGTGAAGTATTTAATGGATCCAATACTTTTTTAATCCAGCACATTTTTAAGGCATGACAAAAAGATATAATGTGTGGTACACGTAAACCTCCCTCATTATAATCCCCATACATAACAGTATGTTTTACTTTGTCTAACTTTTCGTTCCATAAGAATTCAAAGAAATATTTCTGTAGCTCTTTGACCATTTCTAAGGGTGGATCTGGTAAGACAGGAAATGTTTGAATAAAAATGGACAGAGCTAAAGCTTTTATAACAGTTACTTTGCCAATATATGTAAGGTTTCTGAATGATCAATCATTTAGTAGCTTTTTGATTGTGACTAACTTTTGTCTGAAATTATCTTCCAAAATATTTTTCAATTGAAAGTTATAAGTGATACCTAATAATTTATCTTTTCCTTGGTGATTCCAATTCCTATCTGGAAGTATTTCCTCTCCACAACCCCTTTTTGCCCCAATCCAAATTGCCTGTGTTTTTTCAATATTTATCTTAAGACCAGAAACTTTACCAAAATCATCTAAAATTTCTGGAAGAGATTTTAAGGAATATGGATCATCAGATAAAGTAAAGGAAGTGTCATCTGCAAATTGAAATATCACATATTCTGAATTATTTACTTTAATACCCTTAATATTAGGATTTACTTTTATTGCTGAACTTAACATTTCTAGACATTTCCTGGTAATTTATTTTTCCTTCTAACTGGTTACTTGTGCCAGATTATTTATAAAGGGATTGTCATTATCAAAAAAAAAGTCACTTGCTACATTATCATTTGTGTATGAGCTAGTAAAGAGTGTCTGATAGATTATTTTTAGCTCACCTGGCACAAAGTGCCAAGTGAGCTTATGCCGTCGTCCGGCATCTGTGATATTTTACTTTAAACGACTTCTTCTTAATAACCGAAAGGCCTAGGGTGATGATATTTGGCCAGAAGCAAACCGGGATGAAGGGCTACCAAGTTTGTTCAAATAAATGACCTTCATCTATTTTCAAGGTCACAGGGGTCAAATATGTTAAAAACTTTAAAAAAACTTCTTCTCAATAACCAAACTGCCCAGGGAGATGATATTTGGTCAGTAGCATGCTAGGGTGAAGGGCTACCAAGTTTGTTCAAATGAATGACCTTCAATTATATTCAAGGTCACAGGGGTCAATTGTCTTAAAAAACCTTT